>NW_009258791.1:50922-131172 GCF_000687185.1 Egretta garzetta
TTCCTGCTCCCATCTTTGTTCTGTAGTTCAAGATGATGTCAACAAGTGCACATTTGCTATGCTGTGACCACATGTGCTATGGTCACAGCATCTGGAAAAACATACAATGCCTCCCAGCAACTTGGAAGCTTCCAAAGGTACTTTTTGCCATTGTTTTTGTTTAATTATGCAGAGATAAGGAGGAGTTCAAAAGGTCCACGTAACAACACATCCCCTTAGTAGAAAGCTGGGGTAAGATGTTTACATGCTGTCCTTGATAATAAGTTCAATCACTCCGTGAATTCCTTTGTTTCCCTCATACAATTGACATCATTGTGGTTTTATGACTGTTTATTAACTTTCTGCAGCAGAACTTTGGGCTCCCATTCAGAGAGATCTGGAAATTCAAATAATTTTCAGCCAACTGACCTCTAGGCTTATGTTATGTATTTGGTCCACTAGGAACCCAAGATATGTTTCTCTTTCACAGTAGTGAACATTATCAATGTATAAATGTAAAACCTCGATATGGAAGGCTGGAAAATCAGTAAAAGACTTGATGTATGTTCAAAATGGTCAAATATATAATTTTTTTCTTTAAATCAAACTGCATAATAAGTGCTATCAACTAAAGGTCAAATATTTTTGCCTTCTCCGGTGTGAAGATTTTCATCAAAACACTCTTCTACTTTAGACTTACAAACTAGTATCCACACAGTTCTGTGTGCAGCACTGATTGTAGCTGGCTGTGTTATTCAGCTTTATAGCTGATGTCAAAGGGTTCAAATTTATGTTTCATTTTGCAGTCACTTATGTCTTCACAATTAATTTGAAAACAATAAAATTACAACCAGTAATCACTTTTCAAAGATGCACTGCTTTTGCAGGAAATAAACTTCTCACTCTAATAGTCAGTGATTCTACCACTTGGAAGTCCCAAAGGCTTTGCTTGACAGTTTAGCAGAGAATTTCAGGAAATCCCCAACTCTCTACAAATTCTCCAGACACATCAAAAACAGGAACAGTGTTAAATACCACATAATCTTGAATAACCTTCCATCTTAGAAACATTCAACACCTTTTTGTGTATCACTAAAAGCCTGACATAATTTGGGCTTTGTTCCTCTTCAATACTGCCAAATATGCCAATAACATTTTACTGGTTCTTCTGGAAAAGACATGGGAAGGTCAGCATCTTTGTTGGTTTGTTGGGGTTTTTTTAAGAAAATGAACTTATTAATACATGTACAGTGATATTCCAGTACCAGGAAAAATAAATACATTTAACAAGTATTAGTAATGGGTATACTCCTTGTTTTAGAATACCACAGCAAAACATGCAGCTGGTTACCCACAAATGCTTATCAGTGAAATCCCAACTGTTGTAACTTAGAACAACGTGTTGTATATTTTTACAGTACTTTGCTAAGCAAACATTCAGGCTATGCTACCTATAGTGTAGATAAGTTTACATGTATTGACTGTTTAACACTATTAAAAGAATTTCTAATGAATACATACAGCTCTTTCAATTAAGTGCTGTAATATGTGGAGGACTATAAGCAAAAAGAATGGAAAAGACAGACTTGCTACAAAGAGTTAAGTATATGGAGAGAGATAATCACCTTCAACTTCCCACCTCTCCCCAACCATTCTTCCTTCCATTATATTAGGATTTAAAGTCATTTACAAAGTTCTTCTGAAGAGCTCAAAGCTCCATTATCAACACCATTACAGTATTTCCTTCTTATTTAAATTATTAGTTTTTTCTAAATTGAACAGTATTAGTTACTGTAGAAAATGTCTTAAGACTGGCTTCAAAAGAAAGGCAAAAACCACAACTCACAGTTTCAAAGTGATATGTCCCATGCAATTTTTCAGATTTGCTCTCTTGTTGTCTTTGCCTTGCTTCTTTTCCCACCTCTCCGGAATGACCCCTTTAACATGGAAGTTACCATTATGTAAAGTTTTCCTGAAAGATTTTCCATCCGAATTCAGTTTTTCTTCAGAAAGCAGGATTTCCTTTTCAAATCACTATGTTAAACCAGAACTGGTCCTTCAAACTTCAGATTTGTCTTTATAGTCTATTAAATGTTTCCCTTCCCTTTGAAACTACCACAGTTTTGATTTACTTTCAGAAATTTCTGAAGGTACTTCAGAAACAACCAAGATGACTGAAATAGCTTTACTAGGCTTTTTTTCTGTTGCATTGGTTGAATGCAAGGGGAGTACAAATTCAGAAACAAGAGACTCCTTAAGCTGCCTAAGTGAAGGCATACTTAGATAATCTGTACCATTCTGAAAATGAAAAAGGTGAATAAAAGTTATCAGACCTCATCACAGAAGAAATTTTTTGTTGTTGTTTTTGTTTCAGTTTGCAACAGGTGATGTTTGGAAGTAAAAACAATAATTCTTTCTGGAGTAGGAGAGTATTGCGCACAAGAACATGTAAGTCTTCTTTGGATTACCCAATGCACCTGATCTCTGTCTATTTTCTTTTATTGTACTCCATCAAATGATGATTGAAGTTCATTTTACTTACCCTCCATTGCTTTTACCCAAGGTAATTCAAGCAGCTGCCCTTGTTCCAGATCACCTGTTGCAGAATCACTGCTAAAATTGGCTCTTAGACGTTCCTTCAAAGTTTGTCTGTCTAGAGAATCTCATTAGACTTCAGCAGCAGCTCCACACTGATTGGCAATTGTATTCTCTTTCTACATTTATTGTATGACAGTTACCAACCACAACAGGTCAGAAATACAGATTATTTAAGAAGAGATTTTTCATCTCTTCTTGAAATTCCAACTCAGAATATTTATCCCTACTGAGACAGTGATTGCCATTTTGCACCAGTGCTCACAGAAACCTGGTGGAGCATGAAAGTCCATATTGCACTTACTGCTATGCTCATTGATCTGTTTGAAGCACACCAGCAAGAGGTATACCATGCTTTAGCTCCAGGAGCCCCCAACCTGCAAAAATTCTAATACTTAACCACCTAATTTCTTGGTCACATGGTGTTTCAGTAGTCTGCAGAGATGAAACATAGCTGTTACATTGCACTCACGCAAGTTGCACTTCAATACACACTGTGATGTCAATAAACACTTGTGATAAGCATCTATTTAATCACTTCGCTTTCTTTCCTGAGATCCAGCTTTGGGTCCTTCCAAAATGACTACTGAGTTTTTGCACCAGTGATTTTGATCTTACATTACTTCCTCAAGCAGCTGCCATTCCCCAAATGAAAAAAAGTATCTTCTTGGAACCAGCTGATTTTTCTTCTCCTGTAACTTCTCAGTTTCTGCCATACAGAAACTAAGCATACTGATTGTTTTCTACAGGTTTGGGGCTTTTGAAAACTTCGCTTACATATCCTTTTGTGAACTATTCCCATCAACACTATTAGGATTCTTTACCGCTCTTATACACCAAACCACCTGATGCTAAGATCAACAATATTGCCTAGTTTCTACTTTCAATATTGTTGCCTCTGGCTCAGGGTGTGTACACAGAGGATTTAATTTCTCATAGCCATATGTTCTCTAATATTGCCACCTCCATCTAGCATATATTTTATCATTTAATGGCCTTATTTTCAACAGAGATTAACACCTGCATCTTCCCCCAAAGCAGCCCATAATCGTTTAGTGCATATAGTAGTATTTGGTTACATCCCTCTTTATTTTCTCTCAGTCATTTCGGGAGTATTAACAGATACTTTAAATAACCTCAGCACCTTATTTTCACTTACTGCTACCATTTCATGTTCTTGTATATAGTTTTCTTTTCCTTAGCTTTTAAGTTCATCGGTGCTGCCTAGAACTATCTTAATTTCTGGTCTCTAAAGTATGTTTCAAGTTTCTTTGTCCTTATTTGCCATTGAGGATATTTTAAATGTATAAAAAAAAACATCTGTGCTTGTTCCTGAAATGATGGTAAAAGCTATTGCTTTTTACTTTGTTACTCACAGCTTCATTACGCAGTAAGAGCAGGAAACACAATGCCAAGCGCAAATAAAATCATTTTTTTTTTTGTGGAAGTAAGCAATAGAGAAAGTAGATTATTCAAATTTTAAAGGTGACTTATTCAGTAACACCCAAGAAAACATACACAAATCAGAATAAATAAAATCTCAACCTAACAGGCACACTTTGCAGGACAGCTAAAATCCACAATCACTGCACACCTTCAAGCAAAAAGTTGAAGGACAAAATTCATAATGATGTAGAAGGTTCACACAATGACAATCACATCACTTAAACCAAACTTCAAGTCTATTTTCAAACTAGTTTTCCTCATATTAAATTCATTATATGATCCCAGGATCCAATGTTCAAAATATGTGGAAGAGTGACGAAAAGGTATAAACACTTACAAACTCACTAAGATGGGAATTGAATTTTACTTCTGTAATGTTTCCACAGTTCGTTTACAAAAAACCAGATAAACTTCATCCTATACCACTAAAAATACTACTAAGAGAATTGATAGACCAGCTTTCTGTCCAAGAATTCTGTGCTAGTAGATCAGGATAGATAATAATATGATGAATTCAAAGGCTATTAGTTTTCAAAAAATGCCTTATTGTTTAATTATTGAATTTTACATCACTTTCATGTGTTACTAATGCAATAATTAACAAGAAACTGAACAATATGGGATTTGTAGAAGTTGTATAAAAACTAGTGATATTACAGATGAAAAAACTTGTGTTCTTCTGCTATACGTATGTTCCAAAATGCTAGACTACAAATTATAATTCACTATGGTTAGTTGCAGTATGAGGCAAACTAACTAGTTATCAGCTCATTAGTTCTTCTTTCACAGAAAATTAATCAAAATTTAAAGCTGTATATGTAAGCAATTTAGTAGTCTGATTACAGATTAGCAAAGTGTTTTATTCTAATATATGGGTTTGAGTTTAAATCTTATGTTTAATCATCTATTAATTTGCAGATTCATAAAATATTGCAATTAATTCAAGCTAAGAGGTTTTTTTTCCATTACACTTCTGTTAAGTGCTTGCACACATATGTATGCATATATATGTAAATTTCCATTACCTTTCAAGAGGAAGAGGTTAAATTTTATATTCTTATATTCCTATAAACCGCTTTACAGGTTCCAAGTGTCATCTCATATAAAAGTTTTACTGCATATTTGATGTTATATTTTCCAGTGAAGGGCCACAAAGATGGTTAAGGGACTGGAGAATCTCACATATGAGGAAAGGCTGAGAGAGCTGGGAACAGTCAGTCTGGAGAAGAGTAGGCTCAGGGGGGATCTTATTAACGTGTATAAATAGCTGAAGGGAGATTGTAGAGAGGACAGATCCAGGCTTTTTCCAGTTCTGCCCAGTGACAGGATCAAAGGCAATGGGCACAGACTGAAACATGGCAGGTTCCTCCTGAACATCAGGAAACTCTTTTTCGTGATTGAGCACTGGCATAGGTTGCCCAGGGATTTTGTAGAGTCTCCACCCCTGGAGATATTCAAAAGCCATATAGACATGGTCCTGGGTAACCTGTTCTAGGCAGTCCTGCTCAGCAGGGTGAGTGGACAAGGTGACCTCCAGAGGTTCCTTCCAACCTCAACTGTTCTGTGACTCTGTGTGCACTGGTTTTGGCGAGGGTAGAGTGAATTTTCTTCACAGTAGCTGGTATGGGACCATGTTTTGGATTCACGCTGAACACAGTGTGGATAACACAGAGATGTTCTCGTTATTGCTGAGCAGTGCTTACACGGAGCCAAGACCTTTTCTGCTCCTCACCCCACCCCACCAGTGAGGAGGTTGGGGGTGCACAAGGAGCTGTGAGGGGACACGGCTGGGACAGCTGACCCCAACTGACCAGAGGAATAGTCCATACCATATGATGGCATGCTCAGCATATAAAGCTGGGGGAAGAAGAAGGAAGTGGGGGATATTTGAAGTGATGGTGTTTGTCTTCCCATGTCAAGACGCTGTGAGGGGCCACGGCTGGGACAGCTGACCCCAACTGACCAGAGGAATAGTCCATACCATATGATGGCATGCTCAGCATATAAAGCTGGGGGAAGAAGAAGGAAGTGGGGGATATTTGAAGTGATGGTGTTTGTCTTCCCATGTCACCGTTACATGTGACGGAGCCCTGGTTTCCTGGGGGTGGCTGAACACCTGCCTGCCGATGGGAAGTGGTGAATGAATTCCTTGCTTTGCTTTGCTTGCATGAGCAGCTTTTGCTTTACCTATTAAACTGTCTTTATCTCAACCCACGAGCTTTCTCACTTTTGCTCTTCTGATTGTCTCCCCCATCCCATTGGGAGGGAGTCAGCAAGTGGCTGAATGGTGTTTAGTTGCTGACTGGGGTTAAACCACAACACTGTGATTTGGTGATTTTGTGACAACATAAATAATAAAGGTTGATTGTTTCAGTTTGGTCCTAATTGTTTCTTCTGACTTTCACGGCATTTACCTACAAGAAAAACCAAACAGTCTGAAACTGATATACCACAATCCACTTAATTAACTTTTGAAACTATTTATTTCTTATTCTTTAAGTGTATTTCACCCCAAATCCCCGAAACCTGAAAACATTTCCAAGAAACACACTTTAATGATCAACTTGTCCTTCAAGATTTTTTACATAAGTACTCTGCTGATAAAAGGCAGGATCCATTTACAAGGACAGGGATCTCTTTTTCAAAAGTTCTCCCACATAAATAAAAGCTATGAGGTGTCATATAAACCACAAAGAAAATACATATCTGCATAGACATAGAGGAGAAAATAGATGCTCAGGTCTTTATCCACAGATCTCAGGTCAACAGGGCAGAGTTTAATGATGATGCTGCCTAGAACTCCCTTTTCCACACAGCACAAGCCTCCTTTCTCTATCAGAAAATGAAATCCTATTGCTGCTATCTCACCCACTGAATGACCTATTGGTTGTTCTGTTATATCTCTGTTGTGTTACGGGCCTGGCTCAGAAGATCTACAAAGTACTATCCTATTACTGACTATTTAACACCAGATCAATGGGGGTTGGGAGGACAGGCCTTAGTGCACTGTAGTGCAAGTGACAACAAATAATTACATTTTCCTTGATCTAACCAGCAAGCACAAAGGAAGATACCATCAGACTCAACTGAGAAATATGCTTGTAAATTGTTAGTTTCACCACTAAAGTTTGGGGGTCATTTCAAGTCTTTTTCCATCAGTCCCTAGATCTCATTAAGCCATAGGACAATAGGTCAGAAAATGCTCTGTTCACAGGTATCTTTTCTTCATACACATTCTTGTACTCTGTAGCTGTAGGAAGCAGACCAAAAGGTCTGTCCGACCCTGTCTCTGACAGTGGCCCTACAGCATATGTCTGGGGATAAGAGTACGCATTGCATGCTCTCCCCCTCAGTAGTTTGCAGGTCAAGACTTTCCTGATTCTGAGGTGATATTGTTTTGTTTTAGCTTGAGTTTTCATACATTTTTTATGAGTTCATCCAGATGTTTTTTTCAACCCACATTACCTTTCTGCATCTACATCTTACAATGCTTAATTGTGCAAACTGTAAAGAAACCTCATTTGGTTTTTAGTCATTCATTCATTTTGCTTCAAATTCTCTAGTTTTTAAATGAGAGTAGACAATCCACAGTAACTATTTATTTTCCTCTTCCACATTCTTGTATTTTCTAGGCACCTACTGTATCTACTCTTGCTCGTGTTTCTTCCAGTCTGAAAGATCCCACTGACTTTAATTTTCTGCTGCACGCTCACACTGCCTGTACCTTTGATGCTGCCACCTTTGTACAAAGGTGGAACCTTTTCCAGTCTGACTTCTAGCTTGTCTTCTCCTTGCTGAGATGGTAAAGGAATGAGGACTATGCACACAATTCAAGATGCAGGCTTATTATCCACTATGCCAGATGTTGGGATACCTGAGACTTCTTTTACAGTTTTTGGTCATCCCCATAGCTCTTCTTTTAAAACCTCTTCAAGCTGTCAGTGTCCATACTGGCCACAATGCACTAGTCCAGCAATAAACACATGGGTGCCAACCAAGCACAGAAATAACATCAGTATTTCTTTGGCCACAGCACTATCCTCACATTCAGCTAATGATCCACAATGAGTTGTGAGTCTTTCTCAGGCCTACTGCTTTCTCTCACAGGAAGCTCTGACATACAGTAGGTGACTGGAGTGCTCTAATTCAGAGGGATCCTGATGGCAGAACACTAGGCATACAAAAGCAGTCCACAGGATTTGTTTCTCCATGTATGATGTATGTATCATTGGTTACTCACAGCTTACAGAGGGCTCTAGACTGGTATCAGTGCTCTGGCTTTTTTGTTACTGATCCTCCAGCTTTCACATCATTAGTGAATTGATCAGTAATGATTTTATGCCATAGATAAAAATGTTAAACTACTATGGGTCCACAGAACTCAACCCAGTGAAACATCCACTCAGAGATGCTTCCCCAGCAATTGTTTCTCAGAGAACATGATTTATATAATGTTTTCACCTGACTGATACATATTGGTTTGGTATTGGTTTTGCTCCTTAGTCAAAATGCTTTGCAATACCAAGTTAAAATACCTTACAGTTCCCTAATTGTATTACATCAAAACTTTTAGCAACCAAGTTTACCATGACATTTTTCTAAGTTAACTTAACAGGATCGATTTTCAATAAATCCATGCATATTGGTGTCAATAATCTTTTCTTAACTCCTAAAAAAAGTCACATCTATTATCAGCCATTCCAATTGTCCACAATCTAAACAAGACAGACAAGCTTACAATTACTTGAGCCACCCTATTTTCTCTCTTTAAATATTGTCACAGCATTAGTTTTCTTTTGGTCCACCAGAACTGCCCACAACACATAGACAGTCCAGAAAGTTTAGCAGCTCAGATAGGTTATAAAATTCAGAAACTAAAATGCCCAGCTTTAAGAAACTGCTTTGAGTTTACTATCTAACATCTTCCTGGAAGCATTTGGTCATGATCTTCACATCAGGCAAATACATTTTCTGGCTTTTTCTCAAATGTATAACAGAAACATTTATTGCACCATTTTAATGTACTAGTGCACATGAATACTGTTGCCAGGATTCCCTTTGATGCTCAGATACTCAAACACACATTCTTATAAATTCTGCTTGTCATTTGCATCTCCTTAAAAACAGGGAAAAGCTCCCTGGGGTCAGATGAAAGGCCTGCCTTGCCCAGTAGAGGCAGTGGCAAAAGGAAATGCTGTTTATGGACAGCACACAAACCTGGTCACTTTGAGGTCCATCTCCGAGTACTCCTCTGGCATCTGCAGATGCTGTATTAATGTTCTGGAGGGTATGATTCTTCCTAGGAATTAGACTTTATTTTTTTTCCTGAAGTTAGGAAGCAGATATAAAAAACTGTCTACTCTCCAATTGTATTATGGTTTTCGCTGTTTAGATTTTTATGTTTATGGATGCTTTCAACCTATATATCTTCCAATTAAATGAGTAACAAAATCATCTTATTATTCCTGACCGTCTTTTTGGGTACATCTTCAAAACCTCTCTATTACACTTATTTTTCATGGCCAGGTGTTCTTTTTGTGTTTGAAAGACATTCTGTAAGACTACTGTCCTTTACATTCATACTCACACTAAAAGATCTGTATTTTATTTTGAAGCATGAAGCAAGTCATCATTTTTGTTTGTTGCTGGATTTTTAGGTGTATGTTTTCAACTATCAGCGTAAAATCTGTACAGAAAGTTCTCATGAAATCACTCACACATAGAAAAGTCCTAAATCCAAAACTCTAGGAAGAAAATTAACTCTACCCTAGCCGAAACCAAGATAGGAATACATTCTGAAAGTTGCTTTGCAGGCATTTGAATATCATCCACATCAGCTCTGGTACTAGCCAGCAGAGACTAAACTCTAGAAGGTGGCTCTAAATTTATGCTGCATTTTCATGTCATACTGGGATGAATATGAGAGCAACAGAGTTTGAGATAGAGATATTGAAGTTATTGTTTCCTTCTCCAGCCATTCAACTTGTACCATAAATCAGGAAAGATGCTGCAACGAGAATCAACATTTCAAACAGACACCAGCCAAAGCTCCACTTACAGACAGAGTTTATGTGTTTCAAAGATAATGTTGGGTACTTTCTAGGAGGGCCAGTAATGTTACATACTCCAATGAGCACATCCCTCCTTATAAGAGAATCACTTCTGTCTTTGCTGTACAAATTTCTCAGCCCTAGCCATCTTTTATTTTTTTTTAATAAAGATTCATTCAGGCACTCTTGCAAAAATACCTTTCCTTAAATAAAATTCATGTGACCTGGTAAAAAATACATGCAGATAAACCCATTTCCTGTTTCAGTGATTATAAAGCAGTACCAAGGTTTTCAGTTGTGTGCACACCACCAGATATACATTACAGTACAGGACACATTTTTTTCTGTATTGGTAGATGTTCTTTTTGGACATTATCTTCTGTGTGTTTCATTCTGCTTGGTGTGTTCTGACAGTTTTGCTTGATTGCACTATATATACAACAGGTTGGTTTTTTCCTAGAAGCACAGCAATATGGCCTCTCAAAATCACCTCAGAAGCAAGTTATTCTTGAGTTTTTTCCACCCAGTAGTTTTGAGATAGGCTAGACAAGATCACTGCAGACAGCTACCTTATCATAACTGTAAGCCTCCCTTAACTCTGTGATCCTGCCCAGTGAGTTTTTCAGAGCCTATTTTTTACATCTGAAAATCATAGACAATAGCTGTAACAGTTAAATAACAGCTACACACACATATTGTTCTTATGCATACTCAGGATCCTTATGGTTTTTGAATACCACATGTGATAGCATGTATGTACTAGTCCTGCCAGATATTGTGCTACAGAGCAAGGGGAAAAATCTTACATATTTTATTTAAAAATCAACTCATTCCAATTCAATTTTTTACCTGTGAGAGGTTAAAGACAGTACTCTTAATTCTGCTTTTATCAAAAATAAAAAGCAATGTGTTACCAAGCTTTGGAGGATAAATGCCACATAAAACAACGGATTTTGCATGAGTCAAGTGAGGAGTGGACAAAAAGCCATGGCTCCACACTCATTAATGCTCAAAATGCCCACTACTTGCTTTCTGTCCAATTACTCAGAGTTCACTCTAGTTTTATTCCTTCACAACAGCTTCATGGCAAGTACAAGAAACAGAAAGTATACATAGTAAGGTTCAAAGTTTAATCTATTAAACCATAAATATTTTTTTTAACAATTTTGAACCAGCAGAATGAGTTTATGCTTCAGGAGTACTTTGCATTCACGTCCAAAGTGCTTCTATTCCTGCAGTGCTGTCCAAGTTGGAAAAAAAAGCATCACGGTTTCTGGCTCTGCCTGGAAGCTCTGGTGTTTGCCAAGGTTCATACTCTCTCTAGGCTTTCTCTGGTGGCTCTCAAACATAATGAGTTCTAACTATACCATTGTAGATTCTCATAGATATCCTCATAGGTAGTACTTCTATTACTTTTCCCACAAAGTAAATCTCCATTCAAAAAAAAAACAAAACTAAAAACAAACAAAAAAACCACACAAAAAAAACCCCAAAACACACACACACACACACCCCCCAAAACAGTGTTTTGATACTACCTACTTTTGCATCCATGTTATGGTCACCTTGCATCACATGATCTCATATTATCTCTCCTGAGGGTCTTGGCAGGCCTATAACCAACTTCAGATAATGATACAAAATACAGCAAGACAGATTTAGAAAAGGGGGGAGAAATAATGAACAGGAACTAACCTAGAGCTGAGAGCATAAACAGCCTTGTCAGTGTAGGCACAGGTATTATTCAAAGGCAGATAAAGTACTTTTTTTTTCCAGACTTCTAGGGATTTTATGTTTGGGTCAATATACACCTTCTCCATTGTTCCTATACCCACCAACCCCAATATCATTATACCCTGCCAATTAAACTCCACTCTCACTCAAACAGTCAAATAAATTGTGGGTTCTTATGCTATGTTCACACAGTGCTGAAGATATTTGCTCAGTTGAGATAACTTAGACCTCCATTTCCAGCATATTGAAGTTCATAATACTATAAAGCTCCGTGCCAGAGCAAAGTCTTGCTGGGTTTTTTCCAATTGTCTTTCAACATACCATTTGAATGTTTGTCTATTTAAATAAGCTATTTACTTGTTTGGACACAGCTGTAAGGTATTTCAAGTAGCAGCCACATGTCCCAGAATTACTTTAAAAGATCCTTGCCTCATATGGCTCTAATGGAACAGGAAGTTATTCTCATTTTGAAAAAGGGAAATGAAGCAAAGGGAAATGATTAAATTAAGGTAACTGTTAAAGAACAGAGTGAAGGTTTCCAGCTGGACCTGTGCCTCCTGAGTTTCACTGTGCTGTCTGATGTACCACTTTTCTGCCCTAGCCTCCAGACTGATGTCATACTTTCCCCCCCCCCTCACTGTACTCCATAGCCTAAAGAAGGCTAACAACATCATAGGAAAATGAGATATGTAGCTATGTTTGTCTTCTGTGTTCAAGTTATTGAAAAATATAATAAGACCATATTTCTCAATGCCACCAGCCTATGCCAACAGTTTCTTGATGAAATATACCCATAAGCACAGTGGTATACTATGAGTCCCAAAGAAACCCAGACTTGGATGAACAGAAGGTGATAAATATACCATGAAATTACATGAAAATTATTTATTCCATACAGCCACACATAGAAATCCACTATGAAGTGGATTGTTTGTATGGTTGCAAATTATACACGTTGCATTGAACTGAATAAAATCATGTTTGAGTGAACTCTAATAAAGTGAAATGTCACTTCATACATTTGAATTAAAGTCCAGTTACTTAAATGAATCAGGCTGTGCAAATTGCAATTTTAATAATAATGAACCTTTAATTAGTGATGTTATGCCGTGGGGGAAAGGCTTTTGAAATGAGCATGCACATGACAGTCCTGTCTTTGATTGCTAAGTTAATGAATGCTGCTTAAAATTGTCCCTTCTCATTTTCACAGCTTAGAGACTTCTTAAAAGTAACACCAGCTTTGATGAACATCAGTAATACACTTGTTTGTAGGCACTGTATAAGAAAAATGCCAATCTTATTGTAAATATAAAAATAAATAAAATTAGACAGGAAATTTTTTCTAAGGCTATCACTTTTTAACATTTAAATTTTTTTTTATTTTGAAGGTTTTGCCTGGGGGTGGTGGTGTCCCTTTTTTTGCTGGCTTTTTTTTAATTATTTTACCAGTCCCAGTTTGTACCTTTAAAAACCTGAAAAGATCTTACACAGCTTGGAATAGTTCAACTACAATGCGTAGATCATGACCATATTTGGTTTAAACTGGCTCCTAATTGACTCTCCAACACTTCAAGGAAACTCAGAGACTTGAAATACTTTTATTGACCTGGAAAGGGTCTGGATATATATTTTTTTTCCCCCCTCTAATCTAGAAAGAGTCAGCAAGGCTTAGACAAGATACTCACTGACCTGGAAAGACTGCTATTTCAGCCTCGCTTCCTACAGAACGATTGTAAAAGACTTTCAGCAACTTTGCTCTTCTATTTTGCTGAACAGTGTGGCTGTTACCCACATTGTCTTCATTTCTAAAAGCACTTTAAAGCACCATGCATTAATTAAGAGAATACTACATTACATGCACAACTTCTATTGGGCAAATTATTTGGCACAGAGTATTTCTAGTGCTTTAATATTGTTTTGTTCAGTCTCTGTTACTGAAATACAATCTATTGTCTGAGACTACTTCACTAATGCTAGGACCTTTCAAGTAACTATTCTTAGCCAGAAAAGACCAGTTCAGCAAAACAAAAAATTATTTGGAACATATGACAAAGCCATTATCCACAAACGTTTCTTGATTTAAAATGGTATTTCTGAATACAATCAGGTGTAACAAGAGATCAGGGATTTGGGATCTGTTTTTAATGCTGTAAGTGAATGACCTGATGTAAAGAACCTGAAACCATTTTTCTAATATTTTACATTGATTGTGCATGTTTTTGTTTCCCTTCTTTCAGTATGCTGTTTATAAAGGAAGAGATACTTAAACATCCTTTCCTGGATGAAAAGACGACTTGAGGTTATAGGTTGCTACCTGAGACATCATTTATGAGGTGAAAATATCAGGGCCATTACCTGAGCATCAGTCACCAGTCAGATTTTAAGCAGCCAACTTGCCTGTCTTTTCCTAAGCTCCGGTTGTTAGAGGTGTTTTAAATAGGTGTGCACATCAATTCACTAGAGAGCTGACAATACCTCAGCAGAAAAGAATCAATAGATAATGACAGTACTGCTGTTAAAAAAACTGGGCTTGTGCCCTCTATGTTTTGGTTTTATAGCAAGTAACCAATATATATCCTTTATTTTAGAAAAGCTGTCTTTGCAGGCTACATACTCCTTGCTATCTAAGGTGCTCCCTGTTTAAAATGAACTTACGCTCAAGAGCAGATGTAATTCATTCTTACAGGGTAAGAGGTTTAAATAATGGCACTGTGACTTTCTTAAAGTCAGATGAGTAAGTACAAGGACCTTTGAGGATTCCAAGGGAAATTATGCAAGATCATGGCCTAGAGAAAAAAATATGTTGGTCATGCTTGACATTGAGTCTATCAGTTATTCTAGGTACTATTCCCAAAACTACAGAAGATGCTAATTCCAACATGACACAAGCAGTATTGTTTCTGCTAAAACTTGTTTAGAACAACATAAACTGAGTCAAAAATAAGTAACTATGCAGAATGGTAGATAGCATCCAAGTCCTACATCTACCCTGTAGTTCCAGTTTTCAGTTGTGAGTGCCCGTATCACATCAGAAAGGTCTGCAAAAATCCTTTTCTCACAATTGGTTCCTGCGTATTTGAAATATACGAAGGGAATTCATTGCATTAATATATAAAGACCATTGATAGTGTTCAGGCAGGGAAGGCTGCTTCATGGTACAACTTCAAGATCATGGCCTATATTCTTGTCTTCATGGGTGTCATGGTTAACCCAGCTGGCAACTAAACACCACGCAGCCGCTCGCTCACTCCTCCCTCCCTCAGTGGGATGGGGGAGAGAATTGGGAAGGCAAAAAAAAAAGGATAGAGCCATGGGCTGAGATAGAGACAGTTTAATAAGAGAAAATAATAATAATAGCAATAATGAGAATGGTAACAGAATATACAGAATGTACAAAACAAATGATGCACAATGCAATTGCTCACCACCTGCCGACTGATGCCCAGCCCATCCTGAGCCGCAATCACTCCCCGAGCCACAATAACTCTCCCCGCAACCAACTGACCAACTGACTCCCCCTGAGCACGACGTTATATGGTATGGAATATCTCTTTGGTCAGTTTGGGTCAGCTGTCCTAGTTGTGCTCCCTCCCAGTTTGTTATGCACCTGGCTGAGCAGGAGAAGCTCAAAAAGTCCTTGAGTAGTCTGAGCACTACTTGGCAACAACTAAAAATGTCAGTGTGTTACCAACATACTTCTAGCACTAAATCCAAAACACAGCACTATGCTAGCTTCTATGAAGAAAATTACCTCTATCCCAGATGACACCAGGAGAATGGGTAGCAAAGAGTGTTCATAAGCAACAAGGCATGAGTTACCAATAAGAACAGTGCAGGTGCATCGTGTAACCAGACCATAAAGACCTGCTGTAGTTTCTGAAGCAGCAATTTTGTCCTATTTGAGGTAAAAGGAGAGAGAAGCAACACAATTTAGTATCTATGTAAATAACTTAGTTTTAAAATACGAGAGTTTCTCCTCAGACCTTTTGTCTCAGAACTGACAGATTTGCAGTCTTTTTTACTCAGAGAAATGAACATACATCAGTTTCATTATTTCCCCCAGCAAGCAACCTATTACAGAGATTAAGCCTTTTTTGTATCATATTCTGTGATAAGGGGAAGGTAAGCATCAGCAGGATTACTCCAAAAGAAAAAAGGCAAAGGTTCCTGAGCAATTAAATGACATACCTTCCGGAGAAAAACAACCTGGCCTGATGTCATGGTTCAGCAATTTTTCCTGCATGGTGGAAGACAAGCCAGGTCTCCACACCCTGAGCAAGTGTCATAACCAAAGCAAGTGCAATGTGAGTGAAGGGTGTTTACAATTCTCTCTCTCATCTTGTTTTTCCAAATGTTATCTAATTTATTGCTTTTACTTCTGTTAAAGGGGCCTGATACGGAAATTAAACTTTGTTACAGGCCAAAACTTTCAAAAATATATCATCCCACACAGATATTTGTCTTAGCATTTCATGAAGAACAAAAGAGGAGTGAAGACTTTTTCCTATACACATAGATCAAAATGTAAAAAGAAAAAACAACCACAAAACCCCCAAAATTCTGTTTTTTCTTCCTTGAAAAGATGAGACCAGCAGTGATTTTTTAAGGTTCCTGAATTCCACTACAGCACACAAGTGAGAATGTGCAAAAGCAATAGACCAAGGAAATACATTCACTATGGTAAGGAAATACTTTATTTCTGATTGCCAATTTAAAAACTTGAATGACTGGTAAAATAATTTTAATTTTCTTTTAAATTAAAAATTTAATCCCTTATCAGAAATAAAAACAAGAGAAAGAGCAAAGAACAGAAAGTATCTATTAAACACCTGTATTTTTATTTTCTCCAAAAGACCTGGTTTTGATTTATTTCTTTCATCAAAGGAGAGAAGATTTTATAACAGAAGAAAAGAGAGCTAAAGCAGATATAATATAAAGCATGTGGTTAAAATAACTGACAGTCTATACATGGTAATTTCTTGGTGTTCAGTGTGATCACTGTCAAACTATTTGTGAAGAAAAGTAGGACTCCGTAGAGAGAGTGCTATTCCTGAACATTTCTATGGGAGCTTTACTTTTAACCAAGGAATACAATAAAGAATGTTATTATCAAAAGACGTTCATGGGTTTGCTGCTTTGAAATAGTCTAAGATCATTACAATTGTCTAGTTATTCTGGGCCAAATCCTTGCATAAGTCATTTTAAGTGTGCCTACCTCAATTTACAAGAACTATGGATTTGACCCAGACATTTTCTCTTTAAAAAAGCAGGTTGCAAGTTAAATTGGGCTACCTGTAGCAAGCTTTTTTATTGAATTGTTACATTTTAATGCAATTAGAGGGGGAAGGTCTGGAGGGGTGATAGGTTAAATATTGGGTTGAAAGTTGAAGAAAGAGAACATTAAAACAAAGCTTGTTTTTTTAATTCAGCAGAATATTTATAGAAAATATGTTTCCAATGTCTGATTGCATTGTTAGGAAGGAAAAAACAAGTGCTTTAGAAAGGTACATAGAAACAACTGGGAGACAACAGATTGGTTATGTTTGTGATGAGAAGTCCAGGTTCAAAAATCAAATGGAATCGTTTTTACTGCATGATAAGGAAAGTATCAGTAGTTCTCCTTACAGCAGTGAAGACTGCACTATCACACTATGTTTTCACAAGATATAAAGTTCAGCAACATGATTAGTTCCTGGAGAAGGATATCCAGAAAACTTTGTCAAGCTATGGAATAATTTAGATGGAAAGGACCTCTGGATGTCATTTAGTCCAGTTTGGTTTCCACCTTCATTCAAAGTAAGGACAACTTAATGGAATTTTCTTGGGACCTTGTTCAGTTAAATTTTAATTGTCTCTATGGATGGAGATTCATGATACAGATTCTGATGACTAAACTAAAGGTTGCAAGCTATGCAGTTAACTGATTTTTTTCTTAATTAGTAATTTTCCCTTCTTGTTAACCACAGCGCTAATAGATGCAGCTAGAAAATGCTGTAAAATAACTCAGTGGCTCACTTTTACCAAATAATAATTCTTTTTGTAAGGATTGCACCATGGACTCACTTGTATTTCTATACTCATATATATCTGTTGGAATCTATTTTCAACAACTTTTAAAACAAAGCCAGGGAAAGTATAAGTTCAAGAGACAAACAAGAAAAGAAAAAAAAAAAAAAAAAGGAAAACAGAAGGTCTAACTCAACATTCTATTTTAATTTCATCGAATTGTCCAGAAAAGTTCTATTTAATTTATAATTTGCTTCAAGCAATTAGGCTCTGAACAGATTGATTTCTTTATTCAGGGAAGAAAGAAAAAAATTATAAATTCATTTTCATCAGGTTTTGGTTTTTTTAATGTCCCCTCTGATGTGCTGTTTTCATGAAGAATATTCTAATAGCTTTATTTCTTAGAGATGTTGTCTGTTACAACTGACAAAATTCAAAAACAAAAGAAAAGAAACGCCCCCATTAGTGACAAACAGACTTCATAGTCAAAGGTTATATTAAAATTTGCCAAGGTTTTGATATCTCATACATGTAGTATAAGTTGTTCATGAGATCCTGGTATTATTCTTTTCCAGTGCAACACCACTCATGTCACATCAAGGCACCCTTTACATTCTGTTAAAGAGTGGCTGTGGTAGCGGGTGTCCATAGCCTCACTCAGGCAGCCTTTGGGAAGTACTCAAGGCAGTCACTTGCTTAATTCAACAACCTTGCCTCTGTTCTGATTTTTTGGAACTGGTGCACAGCTCAGTCACTGTCCACTACTACGTAGCAAGGCCCTCTCCAGTACATAAAACTTCTCTCATTTATTTAACCAGTGTTAATAGAAGTCTCTTAGGTATTGAATCACCCTTTTTCCATTAACTTCTGCACTAAAAATACACACAGGCAACACAGCACAGACAAAAATGCCGTGCATTGCTCAGTTACAAAGAAAATGCTACCATATTATGAGACTGTTCCCCCACTGAAATAATCTGAATTTCCTTCTTTCTTCTCCATCTGATCACATTAAAAAAACATTTTTCCAGTTTAGAAAGATTTCTTTTTTGCTTCATTACATTAGCTTTTTCCTTTCCCTCCGTTCTGCAGTGAGCAGAACGCATGCACATACACACACACGCACGCACACACACACACACACACACACACACACACACACTCTTTCTCAGTCTCTCTGCTTTTAGCAATAATTTGCACATAATGGAACAGCCAGAGGGGGGTTTGATCAATGACCTCTGTCTCGGAGATGCTGTTCCAAGGGAAACACATCTGCCAACATAAAGTATTGGAGCAATCATAGCTCAGTGAGCACCGTAATAAGCAACTGTTACACTGGAGCCATCAGTCATGTTCAGTTACAGACCTGAAAGGATATGGCACCTCAGGGAGCAATGTCCTTCCATAAATTTGGGCAGCAATGAAGAATGATTTGCAATCAAGTAATAAAAGGCCTAAAAAAGGTCCACCATGCATACTAACATCCAATACAGCTGACAAAGAAAATAAAAAACCTTGGCATTGTTTGCTCGTTATGTAAACTACACAGCTGTCCAAGCAATTAAGATATGATTTTGGGAATTCTCTCGTAAAAATTTGCTAACAGCGCTTCCACTTGTGAAAGTGACATTCTTCTTTATCAGTAAAGTGCATTTCATTAAGGTAATGCAATTTCATCTAGCTTAATAGTAGGAATTGCTTAACCTTATGGCAAGAGTACGTAAACAACATAAAATTAATGACACTCCGTGCATTGTGGGAATAGATTTGCATTAGTGACAGCATTGATCAAGTAATAGAGAAACTAACATGCACTTCCAATCGTTGGCACTCTGGGGATTTCTGTTCACTATCTGCAAAGTCATATTTCTGGTCTTCTGGTTGCAAAACTGTTAGAAAAGATAAAATTCACAGTAAGCTTTGCAATTTTTCAGTACTAACACTAATGAAATAAGCATGATAAAAAGGGCATAGGTCTGAGAGGATCTGTCTTCACAGGCAGGCTAAAAATATAAATGAAACAGAAGAGACATACAAGGATCTTTTAGAAGTGGTGATTCACTTTAAATGTGCAACACCCCCATGATTCAAGAGGGTTTTTCTTCCATTCCCTCAGATGAGAAAATTTGTAAGTGCTACAGGCACCGCTTCATGTTCTTCATGATACTTTTATGAATCCAGCTACAGGAATGCTTATTCTGCTTTATGTGCTATACTTCTACCATTAATGGTATAGCTGTGTGTCATTACACAGTATTATGGGCAAGATGATTCTCTAGTATGTGAGATTTTTCATAGGCCAAAGTCAAGAAAAAATACTGAGGGCATCTAAAGTCACATCTGCTCCCAGCAGGATCTTCAGTGTTGTGTACTTCCTTTCTCCAGTCATGAGACTTTACAGACACATATGACTGTGGAAGCATACCAGCAAAGCCTGTTGTGGGTAGTCTGACCCTTTTCTCATCAGGCGGTGCTTTTCTCTGGCCCCTCTCGATGCCCAAGATTAAAAAATCTATGACTTCTTGGAGAGGTGCGGTGACTTCCTGAAAAGACTCTCTTAGGCCAGCACAAACGTGTCAACCATAGAAGTAGCCCCTGCTAATGCAGTTGAATCTTGATTGCTAGTGTTTGTATACAACACTAAAGACCTGCTTTCAGCTCCTTTTTCTTCCAAAAGAACTGCTTAATAAAACTCGTATGAAGTGGGTCATTTTATTAATTTTAGTGCTAGGAGTAGGAGCAAGAAGCCCACCACGGAGACAATGGGAAGTAGGAAGATGGGGAGTATTTTCACAGACATTGGCAAGTCACCTTGGTCAAGGAACACTACCTGTGTTGGGGCTTCTATTTTGGTTTGCTTTGCCCTTTTTCAGTTTATTGCTTATTCTAGAGATTTTAATTTAAAAGACAAAAACTATTTCTGCCTCTTTCTTCCAGATGAAGGACATAAATGGAATTATTTACCGTAAATCTGCTTCACTTAAACAACTTCTTGACAGAAAATATGCCCCAGGCTGCAGAGATTCCTACTAAAACAACATACACATAGTAGACAAGCTGAGGAAAACCAGTATTGTTCTCAAATCTCTTTAAGCAATAGCAATCCAAGGTGTTATTTGAAACAACAGTGGGTGACACTTTCAGATAATATTGGGTTAGACTCTTTGTTCAAAGTGTCCTTTTCATATCAAAGTCATTCCTCAACAGGAAAAAGATTCGAAGTTATGAAAACAAGAGCCATGAAACTAGAAGGAAAGACCATTTACCAGCAATTAGCAGGTTCCTTGATTATACAGCCCTAGAGTGGAAAATCCAACAAAGGGCAAATTCCTCTTACTTAAGATGTGCCAGGATGTCATTCCAGATTGCAGGCCAGACACATTGCTGGATTAATGAGAGCAGGGTAGAATGAACATTATAAATCTCAAGCTCAAAAAGCCTAAATCAGTATAATTCCTAAACACATCAACAGGACAATTTCTAGGTAGCGAACAAGCAGGTCTCTTCATGGATGATCTCTAAACCAAGTAAGAAGGGGATTAGGAGGATGCAATATGCAAGTCCCTAAAGGCATTTTAGTCTCAACCAGTTTACTGCACATCACAGTAGGACTCCAGGATACTGTAAGTAGTTAACACAGTTAACTTATGACAGACGAACTGATCCCAAGCAATGCTAAACAACTCCTGCAGGGTTTTAGAAGTCTGAGACAGGTTTACAAAATAAGCCTTGCTACAATTATTCAAAGATTTTTTTTTTCCTTTTTTGCAAGTCAGCTTACAGCAAGTCTGGGAAAGGTAGGCAAAGATCCCATTATCTTTGTTTGCTATTATCCATCATGAAGTGCTTTTTAGAGGGGAAAGACACACTTCAGAATAAATCTGGACAGGAGATTACTGCCTCTTTCAAAAATTAGTTGCCCATTCTTAGAGGAAGGAAATAAGCCTGACAGTAGGCATTACAGGTAGTGCCAAACAGCTCTCCAGAAACTGTTAGTTTCTAGGGGAAATCCTGCAGTCATTGCTCATTTCTAAATATGAAACCATTGTATTATTTTGTAGTTTTTCCAGTTATAGCTCCCGGGGCTTACAAAAAGCACTGATATATCAAAGACAGTATCAGGAAAAAAAAAGAGCATGGATTTAAACAGAGATCTATTCCCATGCACCAAGACAGGAGAAAATTTCTGAAGTGCTCCTGGAAAGGATTGTTAAATCAGAGGAGAGCCACCATGTCTGAATTCCTCTAAGACTTTGATTTCATTGATATCATTTTTCTATGATTTGGATTCAAAAAGCTCTACTCTCCACCTGTGGTTCTCCAGTTTCCACAGGACTCTTTATTGTTTTTTATACAGAGGAGCATTTTTTTCCTAGAAGATGATCTTCTATCAATACTGACCTCCGTCGTGAATGGAAACCTACTAATCACCAAATGAACACAGTAGATATGAGGGAAGGGAAGGCAGATTTGAATGCTCTGATTTCTTCTCATTTTTTAGAAGATTTATTTGAAGCAGATAATTGTGTCCATCATATGCCTATTAATCTATACTTTTCCTGTGCCCCCAACACAACATTCTGATTTCTGTGAATAGTTAGAACACCTTCTAGTAAAAGTCACTTTTTTGTAAGTGAGGACACATGGTCTCCTTTGCACTGGGTGAGACTTTTTTTGCAGCTCAGAGGGCTCCACAGCTCATATAATACAAATGATGACATGTTCTGAACCATAGTTAAGATGGTGACCAAAACTAAGGTACCTCTCTTCTTTTAGGTTCCACAAAATATAAACGCCTAATGAGAGAATTTCATCCATGAGTAGAGGACCAACAGAAAACCCTCTTGGACCTTCAGGCACTCACGGTAAATTGCAGCATTTGAAAATAAGGCTGAGGTTTTCAAAGAGTTCATGCCAACAATCATGTATCTTATATCATAATTAAAGTGTTCAATTTAGTTGAAAGCCACCTATATCACATATAACTTGCCCTGATTAGACTCTCACTTATCTCAGTGGCAAATCAGCCTCAACACTAGCTTCAAGCTCAAGAAAGCTGGACTGGTTAATGTCCAGTACTTTGCACCAGAACTATGAAGATGTTGCCTCACCTAATACAACATAACTATCATGAAACAGAAATCAATCAACAAAGGTATTCCTTTTATTCTTCTTTCCCCTCCCTCCAGCTCTCATCATGCAGATCTAACATATTCTGAATGTTTAAGATAGAAAAGCACATGAAAAACCTATAGTTCATATATTCTTTTATCACCACAGACAGACAATAGTCTCAACTGTATTTTCCTGATGGGTAAGATTAAAGTGAGCTGCCACGTAATGGAAGATGCTCCAATTTCCTGAATGCTGAATATCTGCTTTACATGACACAGTGATCAACTAAGATTTTGTTATTTTAAAATATTTGATAGAATAGATCCTAGACCCACTGAAGACCTAGCCTTTCTGCTTTGCCCAGGGAACCTATAAAGTCTAATATCATGCCCTAAACTTTCAGTACCTTAACTTTGGCATTCATTTCATTTAAATATAAGACCAATAAGGACTTAAAGATATTCTAAAGATCTGTCTTTTATAATTCTGCTACTTCGATTTAATTCAAAACAGGAAATAGTCTGTTCAGTCTCATCTCCCCACTTCAACCACACTCCTGCTTTGCTTTAGAATATTTCATGAGAAGATACAAAGATTAAAAAGTGTTTACAGTAGCCATTTGTTATCTAGCAAAGCTATTGTTCATTCCAAGTGACTTCATAACTGGATATGCATTGAGAGCCAATACCTATTCTTTCATAAGCATACCCTGCCTATTTAATTACTATTGAGCTGCAATTAAAAGCTTTCTCTCCCTTTCCCTAAATAATTGTTATTTGCTGCCTAATTTGGGACAGGCTTATAAAAACTTGAAGGTTTCAGTGGAAAAAAACCAAACAAACCAACCAATGTTTTGGCATTAGTTTTTGGCTTTCAAATAGCAAGGTTGAGTGAAAAAAAGGCACAATTAATACATCAGCGAGCTCTGCCAGGCTTTTATAGCATTACGGGATTTTTCAGCTATAAAGAAACATATTGAATCTTTAGAGCACAACCCATTCTTCACTGCTTCAGTTGTCTTCTTTTGTTTACAAGTCCCTGCCATCCTTCTCTGTGAATTGAATGCTAAACTGTCTCTGGAGAGACGTTATATTGCTTACAGAATGCCTTAGCAGATGGTGCTTCCTGTTGCAACAGAAGGCTGTGATTACACCTGAACTCTTCAAGAACTCTAACTTAAACAGAAAAACAAGATAAATGAAAGTCTTAAAGCTCTATCCTTTTCTTCTTCTGTTCTCCCACATTCAGAAGAAAAAAAAATAAAATCTAGATTTGGAAAATGCTAAAATTTTACCAGAATATTTTGTCCCAACCTCCATTTCTGATATTTGGTCACTCCATACCTTGTTACAGGACTGCTGATTATAGTTATAAAATAGAATAAACCTCTACCAGGAAGAGTCCATAAACACAAAATGAAGCACCACGAACACCATCTGGACTCAAAAGTTCAATGTTCTATAGCAGTTTGCCACTGAATGTGAAATGGACCCTTTTAAAGAAGATCTATGAATTCTTTGCAGCATCATTCATTCCATCTATTCCGTTCATCTATTAGTTTCTGTAAAATGTAAGAAACTCTTAGAGTTAATTGTAGGACCATATAGTTTAAAACCAAGACCCACCACAGTATCATAACCAGCTGAATATGTATTTATTCTCTCAATAATTAGCAGATAAATAATTATCATTGAAAGGCAGCCATCTGGAGTAAAGAATTCCTGTAAATTACTTTCTGTTGTCTTTATATCCCAAGCACTGTTCTGCACTGTTTCTACAGACAGCCTACTGAGCTCATATGGACGAGGCAGGAGAGAAAGGGGTCAATATTACTCTCTGCATGTATTTGTCCTACAAATTAATGTCTTTTATCTGGCAGAGAAAAGATGTTGTCAGTTGCATCAGGCTCTGCCTGCCTCTACTATTGCTATTTTCAACTTTTATGGCCTGAGACCTTTCAGCCCTCACCTAGGTTCAAAGCAAAACCCATGCTCAATTCATTTGTACAGTTCCAGGTGGCAGGAGACCTCTTGGGACTTTGCAAAACAGAGACAGGTGGGACTAAGTCCAGGTCCTTCTCTTAAAGGAGTTTAATTGCTTCACTCACTAAGTGATTATTTCATTTCTATCAGGGTTCATGCTATAGAAACAAAGCAGCCATATTTTTCAGAAGGCGTATAGGGTGCTGCTGCTACATGGATCTTCCCACACCCTGGTGGCTGTTCACTGAAGCTGAAAAGGCTGCCTTCATCCAGTTCTCATAGCCATATCACAATGCTTCCACCATAAATGGTTCCTCACCACAGAAGGCCTTCCCAGATTGAACTAACCAGGAAATTAAACTTTTATCTGTGTTCAGCAACCTTTATCAAACTCTCACCTTTCATACAGAAACATCGGTTTCATTGTAAACCTTAACAGAATTAAGTCATTGCTGTTTTCAGTGTGATTTCAAACGTCTCACTATACAAAACCATTCATAATACCTACTAGTTTTAAAAAAATCTCTTCAGAATCTTACAGGTTTCAAAGCTTATTCCTTTCTTACAACTGTTTGGTGTAGGCATGTTTTCCACAATATCGTGGTTTAACACCAGTCAGCAGCTAAGCACCACACGGCCGCTCGTCCACTCTCTCCCAGTAGGATGTGGGAGAGAATTGGAAAAAAAAGTAAAATCCGTGTGTTCAGATAAAGTCATTTTAATAAAACAGCAGAGAAAATAATAGTAATAAAAATTACGAAAGAATATACAAAACAAGTGATGCACAATGCAGTTGCTCACCAGCTGCTGACAAATGCCCATCCCATCCCAAGCAGTGGTCACTGCTCCCCAGCCACTCCCCCCAGTTTATAGACACTGAGCATGACGTCATATGGTCTGGAATAGCCCTTTGGCCAGTTGGGGGCAACTGACATGGCTGTGCCCTCTCTCAGTTTCTTGTGCACCTGGCAGAGCATGGAAACCTGAAAATGTTCTTGACTAGTGTAAGCAGTACTTGTCAACAACTGAAACACCAGTGTGTTATCAACATTCTTCTCATCCTAAGTCCAAAACACAGCACTATGCCAGCTACTAGGAAGAAAGATAACTCTATTCCAGCCCAAACCAGGACACTGAAAAAGTAAGTTGTAACAGATCTGAACAGCAGAAAGCAGTTATCAAGTTCATTTCTTGAAATGAGGGCAAAAAAGCTTACCTTATGAGATTGTCAGTGAAAAATTCCTCTTCATGCTTTCCCTTGCATTCTCAGAATACATCTATACAGCATAACAGAGAGGCATGTCAAGATAGCCAAGTAACTGTGTTACTGCAATGGTTCACACCAGCTCACCAAGCTCTAACCAGACTAACCCACATGGGACCTGTCTTGGCTCTCCTTCTTCCACACTGTGCCTTTCTCCTGGTCTCTGCATCCGTGTTCCCTCCCACTCCTCCCCATAGGTGCCCTTTCTCCCCATCTGCTAAGCTCGGCTGCATTCCAGCGCAGCCCAGGGGAGAAAGGTATTCTCAGGCCCTTCTGTTCGGTGTCACATTTCTTACTAACTCAGGTATCTGGCTAGTGCATCCCTTCTTACGACTCACAAATAAAAAGAATTGATGTGTACTGACTGACCATTTAATCATTAGGATAGCACTCAGTCATTACTGAACATGAGCCTATAAAAGCAATACTAATTCATGTTTCAATTAGCTAGATTAATTTCTTTTAGGTGTTAATGTTGATATAGGCCTGTCTAGTTCTATGAGTACTTAAGCATGATGGGCAAATATAGGAACTGCACAGGGCTAACATTTTTGTTAGAAACAGAAATGACAATTTAACTCACAATGATTAGCTTAAGTGTCACCGTGGGGAGTGATGCACATTTCAACACATGAGAATAGGTGGCAAAATTTTCATCCACACTAATTATACAGGGGTCAAGGGGCCAAACCCTGTTGGTCATCTCAGATCCCTTCACTTCTTTTTTCTTTTTCCCGTGCACCTGTAACAATGGCAAATCTTGTCACCTCTCAGCTATGATGTTTTAAAAAACTCTTCACCATTCATCCTCCCATTGTGGTGGAATAAAAAAAGAGGTACCTCAGTTCGGTTTCTTCTATCATCGTTCAGATAATATATGGCACGATTCTGTAAATGTCCTGCCTCATGCAATTTATGCCCTTCTATTCTTCCTTCACTCCCTCTCAGCCTTGATGTCTGCTCATCTACTGATACCAGTTATATAATTTCATCTTTCTCGTATTTACCTACTGTTTTCCTACAGTTGCTCATCTGTTGATGCCAGTTAAGTAATTTAATCTCTCATATACACCCACAGTTTTCCTCTCTTATGTCTCTGCTCAGGATAAAAGCTTTGTCCCTAAGCTATCAATTCAAATAAATTTCTATATTAAATTTTCTATTGAGAAAAAAACAAACAAAAACCTACTTCTCATGTAATGGGAGAAAAAGAACAAATGGATAGAAAAATGTAACAACTGCTTAATCACTGTCACTTATGTCTTAAGCCTTCTTGTTTGCTGGTGAATATAGGTGGCTCAGTGACTGCAGAAAACAGAAGTGTTGCCTTTTTTAAATGGAAAAGCTAAGTCTCAAAGTCAGGCACATTAAAAAAGGCCCTATGTTCTCAGCCACCACTCCAAACGCAAGGTAGGTTCTTTTTGCACAATTAAAGTTGTTGCAAATTGGGCAGGACAGCTTCAGCAAGCCAAAAATCTACACCTAGGACAATATTATTTTTTCACCCTCATGACAGCACATAATCACAGCTTACTTGTCTTGAATATCAGATAAGCCCTTTTTCTCCTTTCCCCTAAGACTAGTTCAGAAATCTACTATATTTAGAGTCCACTGAGCATTTTCACACATTTGTCTTAGTACTATGGAAAATAATGGTTCCTGTGGCTCTCCCTAGCTTTTGGGCAGCAATCTGAGCCCCCATCCCAAGAACAATACTGGTTCCAGTGTCACCATCACCTTATTTTCTGAATGATTTTTTTTATTTCTTTTTTTTTAGGACAGAGATTTCCTTTTCTCAGAAAATCAGCTTAAATCTTTCCAGGATCATATAAACATCTTAATATATTTGCCACATTTACAAACTGGTACTTATTAGAATGTCTGAAGGGCAATAATGCCCTGTGTACTTTTGTAAGGCGCTTAACAAACAATGAGTCATTCCAGATATTGCCAAAATATTTCCAAACTTACCAGGTACAATTTTTAATAGGTTTTGGGGTTTTTTTGGAATGAGAATTAAGTGGACAATAATGGAAGGGAACTGGACAGAGCAGCTGCTGAAGGAGCAGTCCTTCGTGGTCATATATGGAAAAATGAGATAGGTTCAAGGAATAAACCTCACTTGCTGGATATGTGCAAAGACAGATCTAGCATCAGTATTCTTCCTAAAGAGGTTTAGGGGCACTTTTTTAGAGGTAGGCAAAAAGGTCTTCAAAATAGTACATTGCAACAGTACTATAAATTACATAGTTCACTGAATCCTCAAAATCCAACAGATCAGCTGCTGTTCATCCTCTTCCTCATCTGAGTAGTAATTATGTGATACCCATTAGAGAAGCAGCCAACAATCTTGAAGACTTCTGTCTTCATCCTCACACCTACCTTCTCATGTGTGTTGACACTGTAGATACACTTCTCAGATGGGGTAGTGAAGGGAAAAAAGGCAGAAGGCCTCTATTTTTAAAGGAATTACACATATAAATATTACTGAGAAACTGGTGAAAAGGACCTTGCATAAAATTGTCAGAAAGTCGATGGTAGATCCAGGGATTACTAATGACATTAGCTAAATGCCCTTAATTCCAAATCTTTCCAATGCAATATTGTTTCTTACCTTTGATTTTACTAGCACCGTGCATGATCATCAGAGATGAGCCAACCTTTAGTATCAGACGCCTCAAAGGAGTTGTGTTTCCCTACACTGCAAAGATCCCCAGGTCTCCAGAGTCAAAGTTTAGTGTTGCATGTACTTCAGCACAAACACTAACCAGAAGGAAGATAATAACATGGAAAAATAAGCCTAAGATCTCCCTTCTTAGCCATTCAGAAGACTTCTGAAGAGTTTCTGGTATCAGCCAGTTTCAGAAAGCTCCACTGTCACTATCTGAATAAAATCACATATTGTGCTTCTCTCCAGGACTTCACTAAACTTGAGATACTCAATATGCTTATCAAATTTCATAGCATGTTTACCAGGCTACAACAACAATGCTTAATAAAAAAGTCTCATGTAAGAAAAATGCATACTGTTAGCAGTTCAAGCTGATTTAAACCTACCAAATCTTACTCATAAAATAAAGTTTATGGCTAAAGTTTCACATGAGAAATTCTAAGATGAAATACCAAAGTTTTGTGCTTTTTCCCCTGCAATTAATGCTTAAGTTGAGAAAACAACGTGCAATGCACACTAACAAGAATAAAATGTGGTTTACAACAGGATACATACACTAATAGTGGAAAGTTTGCTGAGATTTCACTTTTTTAAATTGAATATGGTTTTAAAGTGCTTCTTCCCAAGATATTGCAACTTCAGTGGGAAAACATACATGCAACAGGGACCCATGTTCTCAAAAAGTATGTGTACTTAAAGCAGTTGCTATCTTCTTAGCTGACTTTATTACTACTTTGAAGAAACAAACTCATCTAACAGAATTCAAGTGCTGTAACAAAGAAGCAGAGGTCTTAGGGAAGTTACCAGGTTGAGAAATGGCAGGCTTGGTAAATCATTGTTATTCTGTCTATGTAACATGAAATTGGAGCACTGAGGTATAGGAGATCCAGAGGAAGGGTGAGATTTGAAAATGACTTCCATCTTTTTTTCCAATTGTATTGTTAGAGTAGCAGATTTGAGTCACTATGTAAAGCTGTATGGTACATTTATTTGCAACTGTTTCAGGAGCAGTATAACAACTGTCAATCAGGTCTTCACAAGACGAATTTATGCCCATAAACTAAGCAATGTTTTCGTTGAATAGGCAAGAGTTCCAGAACTGATAGTCATTCTCTTTTCTTCCCCTTTAAAGTCAAGAGAAGTTATGGAGGACATTGCATGTTTCAAGTCTCCCAGAAATTTGCAGCCAATTGCCCTGCATTCCTAAGCAGTAGCTAAAGAGCCTTCATTTAGCAATATGTATTTTAAAACTTTATAAAAGTTTCCACAAGCTTAATTGTACAGTTCTTTCTCCACCCCCAAACAACCTTCAGCCAAGAATTACAGTTCAGTCATGATGACCAACCAACTTTCTGCTTGGAATCAGGTCAGAACATCAGTAGCACTGTGTAAATAACACATTAGTTGCACAGCTAGACACTAACGGGCTGTGAAAAAGATCTTTATCAATTTCCCTGTTTAGATGTAAATTTTTTACAACACTATCTAGAAACAGTTCTCATTTAATAATAGCTTTCAGGTTGTTAAGCTACAAAATATTAAGCTACATCTGTAGTATTTACAGTTCAAATGCTGGGGTTTGCAATGAACGTACTTCAGGCTTATTGTGAATGTACTCAAACTTTTGCATGCTTTTCCGTCATGTAGGGACGTTAGTATTTGACTCAAGAACAATAAAAATTCTACAGAGATTTAACAAGAATGAAATAAAGTCTGTATTGATATGTAATAGAATTCTTTATGAATTTATAATAGTCTACAAGATTTAGTAGAGAATAATAGCCTCTCTGTAGATTTTCAATCGTCATATAGAATTCAGTTATGTATGAATTTTTGTCAGTGAATAAATCAGACTTAAGTGTGTGCCTGAATTGCACCTATGGATCACAGCAAGGTGAAGAATGTTCATAAATACACGTCAGTCAGATGACAGGCATAATCATTGCCAGACCTAGCAAAAAGGACATTTCCTTTTTGAAAACAAGAGATTACTTTAGCTGAGCTTCTTTGAGTTACTACTTTTAAATATGGAACAGTTTCAAATTGGAATCCTGATCCATATTTTGTAATATGAACTTAGGTCTATTGGAAAACTTCATTAATTAAATCATGTTAGCTAATGAATTTCATACTTTAAAAATGCATAAACCAGTTGGGTTCCCCCCGCCCCCCGCCATGATCAATGAGGGCACTGTTCATGATCACCAATTAGCAACTGATCTGCAAACAAATTATTTTGCTTGGCCGATTACCATTCGGTAATCTCCTGAAATGTTACTTTTCCTAGCTACCCATCCATATACTTGCATTTGACCAAGGATGTCAGGTGGCAACTCAACTAAAGGTAAATAAAGTCACATTCTTCCCAAAGGGTTGTGCTAGATGTTGCCCTTTTGATGATACCCTTCAGGTTTCTTTTGCATTGTCAGAAACAGTATTTTCTTAAGCATTTGATGGATGTATGTACATAAAATTTTCAGAGAACACCCCCAACCAATCAAGTCTGTTCAGACATATCAACACTACTTGTCCAGAAATTCATGTACTGCCTTTCCCTTTCAGCCCAGTCCATGGGACCAAAAGTAATTTTGCATCATTCCTGAATTAATCTCATGGTTCTACTTTCTCCTTCATAGGACTGTTACCAATATGTAAGGAGAGTTTGTGGGTTTGTTTTGTTTTGTCTTGTTTTCCCCCAGTGCAGCACTAACCATCATAGGAACTCTTTGGGAAAGAAGCACTGATCCTCTTCAGACACATTATTAATTTCTTATCTAACATCTGTGCATGCATTAAGAACCAGTGCAGTTTGCTGATATCCAAGAAAAACAGGATGTCACAAAGCTCAACCACACAGGAGCTTTCCAAGCTCTCTCCTCTCCACCAGCTCTGAGGCTGACACCTAGCGCCCAGGCCGAGGATACCACTCAGCTACTAGCCAAAAACATCCATCCAAATGAACATCACACTGACTTCCAATAAAATGAACAGATTCAACAGGGCTGAAAGGCTCCCATTCCTTTCAGCCCCCGATTTGCATACATATTCTAATTCTCATTCGAATCTATTAAAATAGTAGCAAGCTTATGGACCATGATTTCAGCATTGTTCATCCCTTAACAGTTAGAGTTGCTGGATCATTAATACCAATAATGAGCTAGAACTGCAATTAGCGTCTAAATGAAATATGCCACGAATTACTGATTTATTATTATGTTTGTCAGTAAAAATATACTAGGGCACAGCAGGGTAAGCACAGAAATTATATCATTCCAGAGACTTCAAAACTGCTAGTTTTTCCTAGAAGGTATCTGAAAACAATATTTAGAAACACTGCCATTTTATTGCCAGACAAATTGTGAGAAAGACAGTACATAATACAACAGGAAAATCCAGCAAATTTTTAAAACTGCAAACACTTAAACACTGTCTGTTAAACAATCATGTGCTTGCTTGCTCATATGACCCACTTGCCTTCTTCCTTGGGTGTTTCTCCTTTCACCAGCTTTAAAATCTCGAACTTCATACCCTTCTTGGACTAAATTTCAGACTCTCACTAAACTGCCCCAAATGAAAACAGCCAGGCTGTTTAACCAACCCATTCTCCTCCTTTCTCTCATGCTTATTTTCCAAAATCTTTTGGAAGAGCAAAGTCCTAAAGCCAGATTTGGTCCTCATACATCATTCATGCATTTCCTAATGCAGTCATTGAAATACTGATCTCACAGACATATTCTGCTTGTAATGCATAAAAAGTCTTTGTGATCCCAGCTCATCTAGATACCATTTCTACCATTCAAACTTCTCAAACATTTCAATGCACCAGGAAGAATCAAAGTGATCTGATTTTGTTTTTTAAAGAGCATGCCATGGGTTACTTCAACATGAGTTTCAACAAATCCTCTCTTCTCTGACTTCATCTCTTGTCCTACTTGTTTTAGGATATAGACAGCTCGCTTCAATCTTATATAGTGGTAGACATTTTATTATTTTCTTATGTACTTACATATGTGTAACAGTATAAAATAACCTAAAGGCCTAGTATTATATGTGGACTATCAATAGCAAAAAAAAAAATCACATTTAATGCTAGTTTAGTTTTCATTTCTTATAAGACTTTCAAAGTATGCCCATTGATTAGAATTACATTACGGCAATAGGAAAGATCACTTTGCTTAAATCTTTTTGTCAGCAAAGACAGACCATCATTTGTGGATGATAATCAGTGAAATACAAAGTAACCAAATCTAGTTACTAATTGCAAATCAGCAGTTGTTTATGTGAAAGTTTGTGTCAGATATTAAAAGAGCATGATTCCTAGTGCTCAGCTGTGTGGAAGAAATTTACACTGCAGGTTGCCTGCTACTCAGTTACATTCCTTCCAATATTCCTTTAGCAACTTCCAGAAGTTACCTAAGAAGATGCCTGCAGCAGTTTATGAACAGTCACAGAAGACAACACAAACTTTTCTGTTCTAATAAAAGTGACACTTAAAATATGAATGGTGAACAAAAAGACCATGAAAACTGCTATGTGAAAGAGCCACATGTCTGGAGTTACAGTTTATTTGCAGGGTCTCCCTGTGACCAGTTTCCCAAATGAAGTTTTACACTATATAGTCGCAATTTCACAACATGTTTGAAAGTCACCATAGTCCACCGAGAAGGAAATCAAACATTCCTAAATCCTACCATATGTTACAAAAAAAAAATCAAAACCAAAAAAACCCAAACAAACAAACAAAAAAAAAACCCCAAACAAAAAAGCCATAAACCACAACCCAACTTTAAAAACAACAACAACAACAACAACAACAAAAACCACACACTTAGATTTGCAGTGTATCTCTCACTTCCTTACAGGGGCTCTACCAAGAAATCCCATTGTGGGATGGGAGAATGAAGTTGTGATACAGTAAAATCACTGTAGGAAGAGCAAGGACATTCTCACCATCAATGCCTATCAGCCAGGCAGGGCATTCACAGTTGTCTGGCATCCGCTTCTTCTCAATACAATCCCTTGAAGAGCCTCTGCTGTCCAGAATTCCTCCTTCATGGACCTCAGCCCCTGAACTAGAGGGGCAGAAAGCTGCTTGCTGTGGCATAGAAACATTAAGTAAGACTGTGAGGAAGTATGGGAAGCAAGCAAGAGGTGAGTTATTGAAGTGTTGTGACAATTACTCTACAAACCTAATGACACAGGTTTTGAGGGCTGTCTTTGCAAAGGGAAACACTTAGTTGTTAATCTGGCTTGCTTTTTTAGGTAAAAGCTTTTATTTTAAAACAAGTAGCAAAGCCAAAGGAAGCATTTGCTAGGCCTCTGGTGTAAGTTGAAAGTTCTCAGCTTGTAATAAACCTAGGGTGATGGCAAAGAATATATCCTTGTGCTTCTTAGCAGTTGGCTTAAAGGACTCAACCAAGAAGACCAAGTGACCTGGGGGACCCAGCTGAACGATTGCTCATGTTTAGCACCTTCAGTTCCAAATATCCAGCATGGCATGAGTCTCTTACTCCAAAACCGCAGCTTTCCACAATTTAAAAAAAAAAAAAAAAAAGAAGAGAGCCATTCTGGGAAGATTTAAATTTGACTCTATAAGTTATAAAAGCAAAGGCTAGAAACGATATGTCACATACACTTACATCTTAGAGTTTAAAAAAGGGCCTTCCTGAATGTTAATGTGACTACTGGAAAAAAGAATTTAGAAATTTTAAAGCAGGAAACTCACACTATTAACCCATTTCTCACAAGTAGAGTGCCAAGACTCAAACTTCTCTCTCTACCATAACTACTACTATCAGATTTCACCTCTGAAGGAGTATTTTAAGCGGAGGAATACTAGCACAGTGAGAGATCAAAACCATGGAATGCAACATAGATACCACCTCATAAAAAGGATAAATTCTAAATCATTGTCTTGAAGCACAAGCTTATATTCCTGAGGCTGGACTCATTGGTCTGATGTTAGACATCCTTTAAAAATTCTGTGCATCAGTCTTATTACAGTTATGCAGAAAAAGCTCTTGGGTTTGTATTCTGTAAGTCAGTCAGTTCCCTCTATGCATAAAGTGTAAAGCACAGTCTGGATGGCTGTAATAACTCCAACTTGTTAAACTTACTTTCCATATAGGTTTATGGCTCCTCAGGTTCTTCAGCTGTCCCTTTTTTACCTTCTGTTTGATAAGGCATGCTGTGGGAAGAAATATGGGTTGGTCATTTTTGACATGAAAGGCAAAGGGCAGACCTGAAATTTTGTCATTTACCTCTATGCATGTCCTATCAAAAAGGTCAAATTTTCTATAAAAAATACTTTAGTGTCACTTTGTTGCCATGGGATAATTCATGCTCAAAGGCCTCCTTTTATCTTAGGCTCTTGTCTTCACTATTTAACGTTCAGCATCAACATCATACACCACCTCTCATCATCATCAGAGACACTAGTTCAGAATTAGCAACAGGAAAGTCACTAAAGGCTTGGAGGCTCAGTTCAAATAAGCATTCAAAAGTTCAACTGTTTATCAAAATCATTTCCATTTCTAGAGCAGACTGGAAATCATATAAAAATAAACTGTGGTGAACTTAGGCCATGACATGCAGAGGACTCTGGAAAGGAGGTAATACACCAAGAAAACTTTTTCAGCCTAGAAGGCTTTTTTTTAAAAAAAAAATTGGCCATTTTTAATCAGTAATGCCTGTCTTAAAAAGAAAAAAAAATTGTGTTTAGAGGCAAATTTGAGAACAGAAGGAGTAATGGCAGACAGAACTTGAAGCCCAAACTGATGCATCACTTCGGAGAACACTGAAAACCAGTTTAGCAAGGATCAGTCTGCAGGGTCATTCTCACGCAGCTCCCTCTCACCTGTCCTATTACAGCAGTACCTAACTAAGAACAGACAAATATCAGCCCCTTGCAGCTCAGCCCTGAATCATTCCCCATCCACCACACAAGTCAGCCTTTTCCCATTCTTTCTGGTCTAAGGAGTCTGCATTTTGAGGAGAAGACCTAATGTAAGTAAATTGGAAGGGTGGATGACCAAGAAACAAAGGGGGGCAAATTTGACTAGCCAGTGGGAGACGTGGTCCTTCAGTGTGCTTTCTCATAGACATGCATAAAACCAAGCAAACTGTACACATAAATCTGCAGCTTATTAAAAAGGAAAACACACACTGTCCTTGACAATATCTTTACATGTTGGCAGCTATGCAGTCAAAAAGCAGGTTTTGCAGTCAGAAAGTATGTCTTCCTACCTCCTCATGACTCCAACTGATTGAAGGGATTGGGTTTCAACTACTTTCCCAAAAATGTATTTTCAGGGAAAGTTTATGGCTGGAAAATTTCAGCTTAAACGTGGAATATTTGTGACAACAGTTGTAAAGAAAACTTCTCAGCAACTTTCCCAGAATTTCAGTGTGAAAAAGTGTCAGAGATGCTTTCTTATTACTGATTAATGTACAAGGACAAAGGCCTGGACAGGAAATCTCCACATTCGACTAAAAGATGAAAATCAGAGTTGTGGAGAAGTGTTCATGTATTTGATGAAGGTGGCTTGAAAATATTTAAGTGAAACATGCAGGCTTTTATTCATGAGTCCTAAAGGACTGACAATGCAAAAGTTGCTGGCTTCCTTTTTGCACAGCAGCACTAACACAATATTCACAATGCACGATCTCATTGCATTAGCCAGCTAGTGAGTGTCACTGCTTCTGAAAAGGAAAAGTCTGGTTGTACAAAATCATTCTGCCTCAGAGCTAGCAAAAGAGTGGCCTTTTCCTCCCCCTTCTTCAAGGAGCTGCCAAGCATGTCAGATCATTCATGTTAAATTATGCTGGATGGCATTGAGATGTGCACTACTGTCATCTAAGGGCTGAATTGCTGCTGTCAAATCCTTTGCGCTGTGAGCCTCTGGTAGCAATCCAGCAGCGGTCCAAAACAGGGGAACAGGCCTTTATCTGCTAATTTACAGCTAGTTTGAACCTGACAAAATAAACAACACATGTGACAATCAGAGAAGAAAAATAATCTAATCAACTCTAACATCTTCTGCTGACCTGTAGACAAACTAGTTCATCAAAATCCCATGGCAAAATTCAGTTCTGGCACAAAGTGCAATAATCTTGTTGATTTAGTCAGAAGCTTATTTAAATACATATTTTAAACCCTCACAGCAGGCAGAAAGAGGGAAATTAAGTAAAAATTAAAGAGTACACTCATACAAGCAAAATATTCGTCTGCGATCTGCTATCTATACCTTGAATTGTGCTGTGGCTTTAACAATTTAGCTCAAATTAAATTAGAATTACTGACTGAGGCTCAGTAATAATTAAGCTTGTACCTTTTACCTATTTATTGCCCTTACTGACCCCTCTGTTTACTTAGTAAATAATCTTTCTTCAGCTTTCCTGCAGTTCAGTCCGTGCTAGGAAAATGCTGATCTCTCCCAGGTTTTAGCTTTCTCAGTTCCCCTGCACCATGGTTTGACCTGCAGGCAAATGAAGCCATTCAAATATTTGCTTATCTTGTCATCTGTTCTCATCAGACCTTGCAATTCCTGTCATGCCCCACATGTCAGTTTAAAGCATAACGTCATTAATACCTCCAGTGCACTAATGGATGCTTCACACATGAACGCATTAATGAAATGTGTTATTGTTTTCCCTCACAGGACATTAACAATCTCGCTCATGCTGAGCCCCTGAAGCCCTGCAGTGCTGCTGAAAACCACTAGCTATCAAATGAACCCTCAGTTACGCCTCAGTAACTTTAAGTTCAAGTTTATCACTGAAGTGTCACTCATGTGAGGAGAAGATACAAGCCTCTAAGGTCTTTTGGGCCCAGCTTCAATTACCATAAAGAGTAACAGGAGGCAATAGCTGCAAGGCAAAAATACACCATCGTATAAATGAAACCCTGTCAAGATAAAATAGGAAAGATCTGGGTGTCAATGTAGTCATTTGTTTCTTGTTTCTCCCCTTTGTCTGTGGACTGATGGCTTCGATAATGAAGACAGGGTTGGTTTTCTAGAGGATAGAAACACAAATAGTCTAGTTTCCTACAGAGACATTAACTATAAGAGGCAATAAAGATTCCTTACGCAAACCATATTTAAAATCCCTTTTCTGTACCTTTAAGAATTATTTCCAGAGGAGTTGCGAAACAGCCACAGCAAGCTATGCTGCTTTTACATACAAGTTAGCTAAATAAGGCTGCCTGTCTTCTGTTAGGCTGTGATTGCAAGAGCACTTTGGCAGCAGAAATAGGGTAGTAGCTTTTTCACATCACGAATAATGTCGCTACCTTCTGTATAGGTCAAAGTAGAATACAAATCAAGCTTTTCCTTGCATTCATCTTCACCATAAGAATCAGCCTCTAAGCCCACATTTTAAGTTTTTATTTCGCAAAGCCAACCGATGAAGTTGTCCACTGTACAGTTAGCCCCAAAAATCAGAGTTCAGAATAGCTGGTAACTTTGAATTTTCCACAGAGTGTAACATGTATTACTGTGTAAAGTTCTGAACAGGAAAAATACAGCAAAATACTGGAATTTCACCTACTGTTTCAGATATGAGATCAGAAAGTTCTCTTACACTACAGTCATCCTTTGGCTCTCACTTTATTCTCGAGCAATGACATTCCTGTATGGTGGCTACAGGCACGGCTAGCAGGGAGGTCATGCTGGGAACAGGCAATATAGATCCCTAGCTGTAGAGGAAACAAGTAGGATAGTCCTGCAAAGGCCATACCTGGCTCATTCTAGGAGCTGTGATACTCCAGGGAACTGCTAGCATCCCCCTCCTGTGAACTACTCTGAAAGCCCCATTTTTCCTCATCTGTCCAAAACATGATATGAATCTCAGAGCTCTCAAGCATAGGAAGGTTCTGATGAGCAGCCTGCAAGGTCAGGAAGGTCAGCCACCCCTATTTCAGTTTATTGCCTATTAACCTCTGAAGACAAGTCCCTGAATGTCTTCACGATGATATAGTAGAAGTCCTATATACATTCTGCATATTGTTCCAAATAAGTCCCAGAGAAATAAAACATAAATGGGGGGAATGAGTCTTGTAATCAAAATCAACAAACTAGCTTCTGGAATTTCCAGTGCTACGAATGCACAGCTGTCTTCTGTAGGATAAAGTGGATTGCCACAAAATATTTCACTCTGCCCAGGGTACTCACAAATAGTTGCTGTTTCTTGTTTCTGAAATTTAGACAAGTGGAAACATTATTTCAGAATTTCTAATATTTGCAGTGCAGAACCATTTCTGAGACTCATCCCCTTGTTCACATAGCCAGTCTTCTTGTGGAAAACATTTTTTTTTTTTCTCCAGCATGTATTACCATAAAGAGAGAGTGGTAAAATCAGCGTCAGCACATAAGAGCTTTTTCCTCCCTGTGGATTTATTAGTGTAACTTCTCCCCTTTCTCAGGATCTCAGAAATCAGTGATGGATCACAGTGTCTCTGGCTCAGATATCACAGACTGTCTGCAACATCCTGATCTTTTCTTTTTATTGCCATTAGCTAATCAATATGTCTCATAAACCTATGACCACCTAACGTTATTACATGTGTTACTGAACTTCATTTCTGAACATTTCCAATGAAGCATTTTTCATTACCTACCCATTTCTTCCTCTTAATTTGCTAATGGGAAGGCTTATGCAGGAATGAAGAGTTTTTATCCCATTTGCTGCTGAACAAGCTAAAATAAGGCATACACCACAGACAGCAAGGCTTTCTAATGTTTTCCCCCTCCTTTTTAAAATGTGCATTCATGTATACACAGAAGAGTGGTGTGTGTTCTAGCACCAGAAATGTTGATGGAAAGGATGAATTGCCTGCTCTTTGGAGATGCGATACAGTGCAGCAGTAAGTACATGGTCACGCACTTCCCACATGGCTATGAGTACAGTCAAGTTGAGCAACAAAACCGTTTCTTTGACAACATGCACAGTAGTAAATTGAAGTGCCAGGGAATGTTCCTAGACACTGAAATCCAGTCATTTCTAGTACTAAGTTTTCATAATGACCCCTGTTGCTGTCCTAAACAAATTCCAGGCACAAATCAGGAGCTAGGAAAGGCCTCTTGCCCATGCTAATTGCCAGTTTAGGAGCAAACTTTGCATTTCAGATGTCAGCAGTTTAAAATAATTTGGCAACAGGCTGCTCTGTGCCAGGTGGTTGCAGTATCAGAAAGGTTCTAACCTAATTTAGCCTACGAGGGTAGATTACAGGTTTTAATATCACTCCAGATATATATGTGTATATATACACGTAATGATATTTGTATACACACATACATGTTTCCACATTAAGCTGTTACTGGTTCCCTACTTTCTCTGCACATTTGTGTACAGGAGAATAAATTCATGAAATATTATGGTATGTTCAGATACTAATGGGCTACTTGGCATACCAAATGGAGGAGAAAGTACCTAACTATGTCTACATTAACAAGTAATTTAATGCATTTAGCATGGATCTGTACATTTAAATAACAGGTGCTGAGGCCCCTTCATCTACACCTCTCCACAGCATGCAACCAAAGGGGGTGCTCCTTCAGTTTAGTGTGCAACCCAAGACTAAACATACCCAACACACACATAGTTTAAAGCTATCCCATTCTCTAATGTATATGGAAATTAACTTCTTGAAAAGCTGAGCAATAACAAGTTTGGGGTTTTTTAATCTGTTTTACTATTACAGATTCTTTCTCGCTCCTCTTGCCCAAGGAAAGAGTCTCAAGAGCAGCAACAAGGCCTGCCTGACCATTAATGATAAAAGTTTTGCAGAGGCAGATTCCTTGGTTATGGAGGTGTATTTCAAAAGCAACTTTTAAAAAAATACATATTCAAGTGTTGTAAGAAATTGCAAATTAATTCCAGCTTTGGTAAAAAAGTAACTTGATCACAGTTGCTGCTGTATTAATTCATTTTTTTATCTTCATACACATTTTCTTAGTGCTACTTTGATTGAAATGAAATCTAGTGAAAGGTATAAAACTTGGACAACACTATCATGCATATGCGGAACTAAACCTAAAATTTGTTTCATTAACAGCTATCTTTTCCCTTTGTTTAGTATTTTCTTTCCACAATATGGGAGCATTTGATGCTTTTACTCCTTCCTTTGCCATCAAAGCATGCACAAAGCACCTCCTCAGGCTGAGAAGCTCTACCCAGTTGATATTGCCTGCCTGAAGCTATTCATTCTCTGTATCTTTAGCCAGAGTAGCATCTAGCCAACATTTTCACTGGAACAATGCCCAGATATGCTACATTAATTCAGGAAACTACCTTTTGTCAGTGAGCATTAGGGATTATTACCCAAGAACTATATATATATATATATATATATCTGCAGAAAAGTAGCCAACTTTCTATTAAAAGTGCCCAAGGGCCAGATTTTTAGAGGTGTTCAGGTGTCTAAAGATTCAGTGCCAGCTGGGCCTGTAGGGTTTTTTTTAAACCCTCCCCCTTAATATCTTAAGATCAAATTTTTAAGTGTTTGCAGATGCCAGAAGTTCTTCATAGCTATAGGTAATGGGAGTACAGGAGGAGCGAAACCTAGCCCACAGGGAGGAAAAACTCTTGCTACAGAACAGAGCAATGCCAACTCTTACTGGTCATGCCTGCGTTTCTTCTAGTGAGCAGTCCTCAGAGCAGCTGTGATCACAGCATGCCTCCTGTCCATGTGGCAGCCTGCTCTGAAGTGTCCCCCTGTATTCTACACCACCAAACACGTACACACAGCTTCATGCACTTCACAGGACGCCCTCTGGCTATACTCCAGGCCATGTTTGCAGGCTTATTTTCTGTACAGGAAGCAAGTTCACTCTTAATGTAAACTAGCCAGCAACAGAGAGAAAGCCTACATGTGTGTAACTAGTGGTGACCAGATACCTCAGAGTCTGGTTTGTATTTATCTGATATAATAAGATGTAATGAGTTGCAAGACTTCATTTCCACAGACTAATTTTGCTGGGAAAGATAGGGATGGAAATAGAAAGTGGTACAGCTAGCAAACAGTGACAGCAAGGGAGGACAGCAGATGGAGATCTCAGAGTACCCATGTGAAGCAAATAGGGTTACTCTTCTTATGAACCCCTAAGCAAGACCCATGCTGTTACAGTGTCCCATACTCTGCTGCTTCTCTCTCATCCCTAATCCAGGTTACATTGCTGAAAATGTTCCAGGGTGACAGGACTTCTGGGATGTAGCACAGAATCCCAACAGGAAGCAAGTGACAGATGATATGGTCTGGCTTATGGTTTTATCCCAACAAGTGCAGCAATTAAACTTTTTAACCATTAGAAGGTGATGATTTTTCTTTTGAGACTGGACTATCCTAATAATTTCAGCGTTTTTAAAACATTTTCTTTACCTCTCCAATTTCAACTCTCTGAAGTAGATTGGGATATTAAAGGAATGTATTGCTAAGGACACAGGGTAAGTCTATCCTTTACTGTGTTAGTACACTATGCTTTAAATCTCTAGTGTCTCTACAAGCAGCATTTGTGGATGACATCAAATACTGCATAGGCAAGGATGATACAGCTGATGCACATGAAAGCACAGCTTACTATTTTCAAGGACAACAATCGGATTTACACAATACTGTTAACTAAGGAAGTTGCTTGAGTCTTTTCAGGAATAAGTATCAATCAATATCAATTGTAGGATATTATCTAAAGGGCTTCATGTTTTCTGGATGTTGATAGTTATTTCACAGGAAGCACCCTATCCAATCTAATATAATCAGAGCAAGAAAACAGAATTAATAACTTAGTTGCCAAAATACATTAAAAACCTTCATAGATGTCATCTCACTGACAAATCACACATAAATTCCTCACTGGTTCTCTGATATAGTTAGAAATTTGAAGTACATTGCAGTACTGAAAATAACTTCAGAAAACAACTTTCAAGAGTGATTTAATCTCTGCAGGAATATGTCAGTGAATCATTTGATTCAGTTGTATTCAACTTTCACTTTCCGCAACTGTTTGTACTGCATTAGATTCTGATCCTAAGACAAGGGGTAAATAAAACAAAACAGTTCTCCTTCTTGCACTAATAATTTCACTGGAATCATCTGCCTTAGAAGCCCCAAAGTGATGCAGTCAGGATCAGGAGTCATATCACAGGACCTGGGAAAGCAAGCAGTATGCAGTGAACCACTACCCAGAATTTCATACACTGTATTTCTAAATACTGTAATTGCATATCTTCAGATTTTGAAAAACTATCAAAAAGTTAGGACTGAACATCACAATGAGTAAAATATTCCCTGGTTAAGACCAGTGGGTTTTGATTGGAGAAATTCTTGCATTTAGATTTTGCATAGATTCTGGAGCAGCTGCAATTCACATTTTTCAGAATATGACAATATGCTGCTGCATAGAGTTCTGAGAACACAGCCATTATTCAGAGAGGTGCAATGTGAGTCAATATAAATCACCAACTTTGTTCATGATAGTGGAAAAGAATGAACAAATAGCATCATCTGAACCTTAAGAAAATGTATCTTGTATTTACTCCTCCACAGATTGTACAACATCAATGAATGTTGAATCAGAGACCAGCTGATATTATTATTATTGCCATCATCATGGTAATATTTAATCATATCACCAAACCTAAAATCAGTTAGAAAGACTGGAACAGTGAATGTTTGTCATCTCAGAAATCAGCAGTAACATTTTCAAGGACAATGGAAAACAAGAAAATCTGTAATATCCACATGTCTACCCTTATTCGGAAATGAATTTGTTTGAATAGTCATAGTGATCTTCAGAAAAAAAGGCAACAGCACAAGAGAAATATTTAAGATTACATTCATTGGTTTCTCATGTACACTTAAGGTGTAAGAGGTACTTCGTTATAGAATATGTATGCCATAGTGAAGGAAAGATTAAATTGCAAGAACGTGGTAGGACATGGAAAGACTTAAATTAGATTTCTTAACATCCATTGTCTTTACATGCATAAAAATTAATACCTTTATTTCAATGATACCATCTACACTTCTGGAAAATCTCAGTTTTGTTAGCCTGTCTACTTCCAACTCTACTTCAGTTTAAGTAGGCTACAGCATTGCTGTTCCTTTGGCCTCTGAGGCAAAACAGGCAGTTCATTATATCTTGTGAAGATGAAGCCTTTCAGCCAGACAGAATAGGCAGCAATCCCACACCTGCCTTGAACTTTAAAAAATCCCTTCCCTTAACATTCATTTATTTGTGACCTGGATTTAAACTAAACAGTTTGGTGTACTTTGTAGGCCTTGCATACAACACACAGGAAAAGAGTCTATAAGGAATGCAGAACCGTGTTAAAGAAAAAGAAAAATCAGAAAAAACAGGAAGAATAATGCATCCAAAACAATGTCCAATACTCTCAGATGCATCTTTTGGTCTGACATGTTACTTCTACCTACAGTGTCCTGTCAAAAAATAGGGCAACTTGTATACCTTAGGTCATCTTCTAATTTCACGCAAGACTTAGGAAACCAAGCATGGGGAATTCACAAGGCCGCTTTTGGTGACTTGATCTGGGTAGTAACAGCTGACATGGTATGTGAGCATGAAGAGCATATACAAATGGACTACCCAGAACTGTCACAAAGCGTTCACAAAAAAACTGGTAACATTATGAGGCATTTAGCAAAAACAGAGCTTGCATGAAGCTAGCATTAGCCGGATCAAACACTAGCTAAGAGATTACCAAAAGACTCTTGAGAAAGAGGAATCCACTTGAAGAGAATTTTTTTTTTTTTTAAATTGTGATTGAGGGAAAAGACCATAACAGAGCAGCAAAGTGGGTTTGAGACAGACAGAAGTTGCCTCAACTGGTGTTGTGACTTCTGCCTGATGAAGCAGCCTCCCTGTTGGAGATGTATCCTGTGCCACTTAGTGGGGTGGTGGTGCAGAGCGCAGCAAGCAGGGCCCCCAACCTCTAGTAGACCCGTGTGACCTAATAGGGGGGTTTCTCACCAGCTTGTCGTCAGCAAGTTGAGGAGGGTTACACAGATGCAGACAGAGCTGGAACACCTGCACCTCTGCCAGAAAGCATGGGGAAATAGGGAAACCTACCCGGTTAGGAGCGGGGATGAATTTTTGATCCACAGGGCCTGTGACAGTGGGATTAGGAGTTTGGAGAATTACTATTTTTGAGGATTAAACAAGCATGTTTGAAAATTTGTAGGTGCTTATGAACATATTGTAAGCATTTAATGTTGTGGTTTCTGTTGCATTGCTGATACTGACCTCGAATGTGTAGTTCACAGATTGCCAGATAATTATATGTTGTTAATAAATCAATAAACAAGTATCATCTGATTTAAACAGCAGTAGTTGAGCAGTTTTTTACCCAATGAGACTAACTATGACAGTATTTGTTGCTGTCAGCTGGTACCTGTAACCATTCCCTCCTGGAAGGTTAAAAAAGTTAAAGGCAGTAGAGAGCTTCTTGGATTCTTTTCCAAATGAGGACGTTTCTCACTCCCACTCATCTTCTTTTGCTCTAGGCCAGTTAACTCTGAAATGGAAGTGGTCCCATAGCTAAACAACTGCTTCTCCCTTGCCAAAGAGCATGCTTCATACCTCCCTCCTTCACAAATTGTTCTAAAAATTGAGATTCTCAGGAGCTCTATGCCACTGCCTAACCAGCCAAGCTATTGGCTGGTTTTGGGGGGCCCCCTGTTTTGCTGGGACCCCTTTTCTCCTTCCCTTTAAGCCACTTTCCTACAAAGAAGCTCAGTGAAACCTGCCCAGACACTACCCATGGGCTTGACAGAGCTACAAACCAGTGAGATTATGATGCTGAGGAGGCTGTAGTCACTGTCCCAAACAGGAACTTCATTTAATTACACAGCATAAACCAGAATTCAGGCATGGTGTATCTTTGCTGGGACCCCTTTTCTCCTTCCCTTTAAGCCACTTTCCTACAAAGAAGCTCAGTGAAACCTGCCCAGACACTACCCATGGGCTTGACAGAGCTACAAACCAGTGAGATTATGATGCTGAGGAGGCTGTAGTCACTGTCCCAAACAGGAACTTCATTTAATTACACAGCATAAACCAGAATTCAGGCATGGTGTATCTTTCTTAAAATGACCATAGAATATAAATAGGCTAATTAATCCCCAAGTTATTCAGTCCTAAACTTGTACAGTAAAAGCAAAATGTTTTAATTAGCAATTTCTTTATAAAGCCCCAAACGGTCCTTCCTTACACTTAATTTAATAAGAATATTGCTTATCACTAAGTCTATCAGAACAGCACAACCCTGTGGGTAATTGCCTTATCTGTTTACTAAAATTGCATCCATCAGTTCCTTTCAGTCCTTTCTCCCCAGTTAAACAGGGTTCAGACAGAAAAATTTCTTAGCTCTATTTTACTCCATCAATTCTGGGACAATAATTCTGTTATAACAATCTTTTCTGGTTTCCATGTATGTCTAATCCCATCTTATTCATCACTTTAGATCAGCATTATTCAGTTTGTTACCATCTCACATAATTTTCCCAGAAAGTTTTATAATTAAGAGACTCTTAATTATATTTTAATCATAATTTTCTTCAGGTAGAACAATTAAAATAATTATAATGTACATTGGAGAACATTCCAGGCCCCAGGAAATAAAATAGTAGAGCACTACATTCCCTTTTTTTATTGAAAGAGCAAGAAAAAATTGCTTTGATTTTTCACACTAGGAATGCAAGGAATTCCTTGTATTTTGTTTGTAAAAAATTGTGCTATTTAGACCATGCTGATAATTCTCCAACAACATGCCTACCACCTCTATAGTAAGCTTTTTTTTTGTAGGCTAAGAATTTCTGAGTACATACATTCAGAAACAGCTCAAGTTTTTAATATTAACATAAAGCTGGACATGATGAGGAGTAATACCAGGACTGGAAGAGCAATATTTATTTTCATAGGAAAGACAATGTGAAGCACAAAACAAAGCAGAAGTAAGCATTTAGGACATCACCTAGTTGGTGACCCAGAACGATCAGTCCTTAATATAAAGGCCTCAGGAAAAAAAAAAATTGCTCCTTCAGCTCAGTAGGCAAAATGTCCAGGAGAATCATCAGTGTCGACACTGTAAAAGAACTTCAGTGACTGACAGTTTATAGCTGAAATAAAAGAAAGATAACCTTTTACTTCAGAAGGTTTGGGTTAGCTTCCCATTGCAATCCAAGGAACGACCTCACAGGTTGTTTGATAGCATAATTAAAAATTTTCTGTTACAGTAAGCTCTACAAGGAGCAAACTTTCAGTTCTGATGATGTGGTAGAGCTATAAAGCACCAGTTTACACTTTAAAAAACTTCTCAGCTATGTGTAATCAATAAACAGAAGTTCCTATGTTTTTTAAAAACGCAAAGGGGCTGGTCCCTTACCTTTATAGACTTAATTTTACAGATTCATTAAAGCAAACTAACTGCTACAAAATAATGAAATGTGAAAGGAAACAGAAAAAAAAAAAAAAAAAAAAAAACAACCCTGCCCATGCTGCTGGGGAAGAAAGGAAAAACCCCAAAGACAAAAAGACCACTCAATTATGATTTCTCATGATCAATGTAAACAATATTTTATAGACCAACACCTTGCAAAGCAGATGAAAGATGATGGATCTAACTTAATCTAGATTAGGTAAATACAGCTAGATAGGAATTGCAAAACTCTTTGAACTCAAGACCAAAGTTAAGCAATCAGCTTGCTTAGTCATTGAGAATTCAGTGCCAATATACCCATGTGGAACAGCCTCAGAAAACTTAAAGCAATACGAGTTCTCTACAACGCAGTGCATAACAAATGCACCCACAGGACAGTGTCAGAGATGTTTGCATAAACATCCAGTACAACCATTAATTTTCTCCATATTAATGCAATGAGTTAATGAAGTGTCATTTATGCGTACCTTGCCTATTACCTTAAGTACAAACTCCTGGTTTCGGCAGCACAGCTGCAGCTGTGCCCATGTTGGGAATGGGGAGAATACCAAGTACACACCATGCACAGATTAATCTTTCTGGTATAAACTAATTGAGGTGAAGAGAGACAGCAACCAGACTACTTCTAGTCTTGGAAATAACACAACTTCTATAAGACATAAGGTTACTGGAGCATGAAAAACACCTGTTCACTTTTAATAGTATTCATAATATTATAACAGACCAGAGATAGTGATACTCATGTAGATTTAAAACGCTGATAAAAACTTACAAATTGTGACAGCTGTCAATCATATGAAAGGCTTTCTTGTCCTAAAGGACACCATACAGTCCCTACAAAAAAGGGGAAAAAGCCCATCACTCTACTTTGTGGTTTCCCAAGAAATCCAGATGGAGGGTGTGCATATCTGCATTTCAGCTCCATCCCTTCCGTGGGAGGGACAGCACAATCGATGCCCTTCTCTGGACACAGCTACAAAATCACAAGGGAAAACACAATCTCCACATGTCCCAACATTTGGGCCTGCAATAAATGCATGACATTTGACTTACTGAATTTTAAAACAAATTACTTTTATTTCTTGCTAATATTCTGGCTAATTAAAATTCATATTTATGATGCAGACTGTAAGCTTCACAATATTTTTATTAATATTGCACACTCTGAAGTTGTAAAGTTGAAGGGGGAATTAATTATATGTACCTATTTACATTGCTGAAACTATCATAATCTGTTTGTTTATTTAGTACTAATTTTTATATATGACAACCCTTCAATGGATCAGAAGTGCCAGAACTAGTACCCACTGAAAATGTTTCAGATAAATTTATGGTCAGTTTGCTAGAATCTGGTGTGCAGTCAAATGCAACAAATTAAGTGCTCTATAGGTTATGTTTTATGCTCACTGATGAGTGTGCATTAAAACATATACTGAAGAATCATATGATGCTTGTAGATAACCACCAAATGAAGTATGAAAAAGATAGTGAGGCTGTATTACCTAAAGTGAGAAATTGAAGGATGGTAGAAAATAACAATAATGGGTAGAGAGGCGAATGGTGGAGCAGATGGGGAGGATGGCAAGGTGTTGAAAAATTAGTTAATGATTGAAGCATCTTGAAGAGGAAAACTACTTTATAATCAGTAAGTACCATCATTAATCAATTTAAGTTGATTTTCTTTTTTCAAACAGCCTGTCTATTACATTGAAAGATTCCCCTACATGTTGTGGAAGGATGCATTTCTTTGAGTTGAAGGGCTTGTCAACTTATTGACTATTAGGGACATGAAGTTCAAATACAGAAGCTCTGTAATAGCTCTTATGTTCCAACAAGAAGGCCACAGCAAAGCTATTATGAAAACAAAGGCAGTGTAGTGAGAGAAAAATGGATTTTATGCACACTTGTGCATACATGTACCAAAAATCCTATACAAAGGAGTCTTCAAGTGTATCAGTACAAGTCTAAATGCTGGATCAAATATAAGCAAAGTAGTTACTGGTCTCTAGTGCTGTCTTAAATATGAAAAGACATAGAGGCTATGGAGGGACAGCAGTCAAGGTTTTGACTAAGCAAGAATTTAGAATCTGACAAGGAGGATGGTGTCACAAACAATCCATGTTTCCAAATTATGATCACAGATCATTTGCTGAGCTGTTAAGACCTGACTGGTTACATATTCTGTTATTTTCCTGTAGTTGTCATCAGCTATTACCACATTACACATTCCCTGAAAGATAAGTCTTCTCTGTAATGAGAGAAATGAGAGTAATGGGAGACAGTAATGAGCTGTTCTCAATTAAATGTGCGTCTATGCAATGGAGGCTACAGTCTAACATTATTTAGCACAACATAGATATAGTTCATAGTTGTAAGTGAATCAGTGCTTTGACATGCAGTCAGGTTTTCAACAAGCAAAAATTACTATTTTCAAACACTACTTAATTCCTTCTTTCACATTTGCAGGAGATAATCCACCAACATGGAATTTCTGCTCCAGTGGCTGTGCCAACATGTGTTCTCCTGCCACTGATAGCAGCACTGCCCTATTCGCTAAAAACATGAATCAGAAGATTTACCTCATGTCCAGCAGGTATTACAGGACCTTTCCTCTTTCATTCATTTATTTATTTATTTATTGGGTCATGTCTTTTAATATAAATCTGAAATTCTGAATACTGACACCATTGTTTGTGTGAGTTTAAGGTATGATACTCTAGGCCTTAGTTATCAGATATTTGTAAATCCAGGTCAATAAACATGCTTACACTTGATCCAAAAGGCTAAATCCCCTCTCTCCAACCAACAGATTTGAACAAAATGCCACAAAGTAAGATTATCTTGGCAAGAGTACATAAAGGTTATTCTTTTAGCTGCTGTAGTAAAATATAACTACTTAAAAGCCCTATCAGTTAGCAACCTCCTTTTCAAAAAAAAAAAAAAAAAAAAAAAAAAAAAAAAAACTGAAAAAAAAAAATCAACTCAGGCCCACAACTTTTATACCTTAGTAGAAAAGAGTTGTACACATCAGCCTGAGCCTTGTCTGTCAAAAAACTTGGATGCCAGACACATTTCAATCTATGTCACAAAATAATCTTTCTTCTTGATGAAAATAGACAAAAAAAAAAAGAGGCAGAAAAATGAAACAAAATTTGATGGCAAGTCAGTAGTTATATAATTCTTTGGCTAGACCCTTCTGTATCTCTTTTCAGGGAAAAAAATAAGGACAGTCAGTAGAATCAGACACTGGGATTAAAAGACATTGCTATATCCTTCCCAGGAAAAAAATTATTTGCCACAATTTGTACCACATCCTCTGGTCTGAAGGATACTCTGTGTCAGTTACAAGCATACTTCAAGAGTGGCTAAGGTCTGTACCATATGTACAGTAAACTGAAGAATTATTTACTCGGAATCAAAACAAGTGGAAAAGAAAGATAAACTAATTGAACTTTCATTGACTACTCATCATTCCTTAGTACTTAAGCTTAATTTTAAATGTGTTGTTTATCTTGTTCAGTTTTGGTCCTTTTATTCTATAGGATAGAAAAGGAGGTCTAGTTTTAATCAGATGTTCCATAAATTGATACAACTCTGACTGCACTGTTCTCAACAATTCTTTTCAAATTCTCATTCCAGAGTGATAATAAAGCCCATTTGCAAACATAAGTAATTTCTCTTTGATGGTGGTTTTACCCCTTGATTAGTTGCAAATTAATGTATCTCAGGCCAAAATTGCAGTGTTCACATAAGCATACATTATCCATTTATAAGTTTGAGTGATTCCTCACATACTGTAAATCTCAAGTACTGATTTGAATTTTAACTCATCTTTCTGCTAAGAAGATACCAAAACCAAGTAACATGACTGAATCAAATATAGGGGAGACTGATAAGGACCATTTCACTACCAATAACAGAAAAAAGTCTCCTGAATCACGTGAAAGGTCCCTCTAGGCTAAGTCCCTGTCTCAGATAGCACCTAGTAGTTAGTTTCTTCCCAGCTCCTTTTCTTTAGTCCCTGCTGATCAGGGAGAACTCTAAGGTTTTGAAAGGGAGAGGTGACACCCATGTCCAAGGAGAATTTTTTTTTAAGTGTATCTTGTAACAGATGAGTAGGTGTGGTGGGTTGACCCCAGCCAATAGTGAAGCACCCAGACAGCTGCTTGCTCACTCACATGTCCCGTAGAATGGGGAGAAAATAGGAAAAAGGTGAGAATACCATAAAAGTCCATTGAGTTTAATCAGTACTTAACTTGGACTTCATCTGCTACAGTGGTTGCTCATGGTTTGTTGTGTTGTGGAGAAGCAAAGCCAGCTCAGGCTGAGTCACCACCACACTTGCCTAGTTTTTAGTGAGGTTCATTTAGGTGGTTCCTGCTATAGCGCTTCCTATAACATATAACTCAAAACATGGGTTACAACAGGTTAAATGTATATCCATTACAATCTCTACCCCTTGTCCCTTTGGACCAGGCTATAGAGTTAGTACTGCAACAACACCCACCTTTTGCACCTGTACCAGCATGGATCCTCCATGGGCTGCAGTCTCCCTGGGGATTTACCTGCTCCAGTATGGCCTTATTCACAGGCCACAGTCCCTTCAGAAGTGTTCCTGCTTCAGTTCATACTTGACTTCCCATATGTCTGGCATGGCAGTACAGGAATGGCAGCAATGCCAGGGTCATATGCCAGCCCAGGCACATGGGCACATACTGTTAACAAAATGTTACCAGGCACAGCAAAATAAGATAGTAAGTAGTACATCAAACAGCAAAAATGAAAAACATCCACTAACAAGCCATGGGCTTTAACATACAACAAAGTAAATGAGCCCCATGGCAAGCATGGGAGCCTGCCAATTAATGGCTAAGGAGTTATTAAATTTATAAATTCAGTTGAGCACACTACAGTCAAATCTGATGTTATGTTGAACCCCTTAAACTCCATGTTGTGCAACAAAAAGCCCTGTGGTGGATTGACCCAGGCCAATAATCAAATACCTAGACCTCCACTCAGTCACTCCCCTATCCCTTCAGAAAGGGACGAAACAGAAGGGAGGCAAGAAGACTTGTGGATTGAGACAGACAGTTTAGCAGGTGAAGCAAAAGCTGCATGTGCAAGCAAAAAAAAGGAGAAATTCATTCAAAAAAAAATTCCCAGGGGCTGGCATGTGTTTAGCCACTTCCTGGTAAGCTGGGCCTTAACATGCATAATGGTTAGTTGGGAAGACATAAACCATAACCACAAATGTCCCTGCTCCCTTCTCCTTTCTTTCAGCTTTTACTGCTGACCATGTTGTTATAGGGCATGCAATATCCCTTTGGTCAATTTGGGCCAGCTGTCCGGGCTGTGTCCCCTCCCAGCTTCTTCTCCATCCCCAGCACAGTCACTGAGGAAGGAAGGGGAGGTAGGAGACTGAGAAAAAGAAAAAATCCTTGATGCTGGGCAAGAACTACTCAGCAGTAGCTAAAACACTGGTGTGCTGTCAACACTGTTTCAGTTACAAATTCAAAACACAGCACCATACAGCTTACTACTAAAAAAAAAAACAACAACCCTCCATCCAAACAGACAGAGTACAGTAGGGAAGAAAAGACTGATGAATTAAGGGTAGTGATACTTCTGGTGAATTTTCTTAACTTTCAATAGTCTGCAGTTTAGGGACTTCCTGAGGTGGCATTAAGCATTTGATTGGATAGCTTGTGCTATCACTAGATTTTTAGCTAGAATTTAGAAAATTCACCAAAACCTACTTATCTTTTTTTTGTATATATGTCGAGTACTGGCATAGACATTCTGTATGACAGACAGTGTTACTATAACTTCAATTCACAAGTGAAAAACGGGTTTCATCTCTACTGCAATGGTTCTGTACAGGGAATTGCACATGGAAATAGGATTTTGTGCCACCCAGTACAGGCCCAGAAAAAAAAACCCCACAATTTCTTTGCACTGCACAGTCTGCACATGTGCCACTAGGTCAGGTCATCAAAGTAGGTTATCACACCCCAGGTTATCAGACCTTATCAGACCTTTGGAAATCTTAGAGGAGTGGTTCGAATCCTCATATTCTGCAAAACAGACCAAGCATCCAGATTTTCCCAAATACCACTGCTTTTAGGTCTTTTCCGGCCATACGCTTGCATGTCCCCACTAAATACTTGCATGACTAGTTATTTCTTTTTCCTTTGATATTCTAGGAAGCTCATCTTTTCTGTGTTGATTTGTTCTACCATATTTCTCACTGTTTTATCTGTCCTCACACATCCTACCAGTTTAGCAAAACCTATGTACTCTGTCTCTTGCACACTCAGCTTGGAAGCACATGCTCATATCATCAGTGCCTACGTGACTTAGGTACCTCTCAAAAAGATCAATGCACAGATCAATCCCTCCCCATCAAATTGCAAGATCCACATCCACAGCAATTTGAGTGGAAAAGTTAGCAGAAAACTATCAAATAGTTCCTTAAAAAACATTTTGTATATTCCATGTTGGGCATCAATGCAGTAACAGATCACACAAGAGCATGATTTTACATATTTTTCACCATTGATAGAAGCAATGATTCTGATACATATTCTTCTTCTCTCCCTCTACAATAACTTGCACTTCAGTTCTACTGACATTTACTTTCCTTTGTGTTGCAAGAAAAATGAAGGTTGAATTACTCTTTTTATAATTCTACCCCTTGCTTATAACTTCAGCAAATTTTACTAGTTAAGAGTGAAATTTTTATGCTTCTCTCTGCTTAAGGCTATATTAAATGTATTTAAATGTACCAGCAGAAATGGCTCAACCATTTCCCAGAAAGAGTTCAATGGAAAAAAAAAATAAACCTGGTGAAACTACCTATTTAAGTCAGATGATTTGTTTAATACCACTAGCCACTTCAGGACTTGCATTCTGCAAAGAATGAGCAAACAATCAAAAAGCTACATTTGCTATCTTGATAAACATATACAGATTTGAAAAAGCATTTGGAAAACAGAGCAATCTTCTTTTGTCTGAGACTTAAAGGGAGCTTTGTATCTTAATTATTTGAAAGATCTAGCTTTTCTTGACATTCCCAAATCACTTCAACCAGGCGCCTTGCCAGTCTGTTACTTACTGGCATGGGAGTCTTATGAAAAATACACTATTTACCAGGGATGATACTATTCATTTTGCAATATCTTTTGGTACAACAGAAAGAAAACTAAGTACCACACAGAGCTATATCATCTAGGATGAGCAGACCAAGTCTATGCTTGACTGTTCTATCTTCTATGAAAGTTTTCTCAGAAATGGTATACTCTTATGCCAGAGTCAAGGGTCAATCATAGGAACTTCAGACATCAGCATGCCCCTGGTTTCTGGCTAACACACACTAGAGATTCAAGTAACATCGTTTATCTAGTTACTTATTGCTGTGGCTTAACCCGAGCTGACAACTCAGCACCACACAGCCGCTTACTCACTCTCCCACGCTGGAATGGGGGAGAGATTCAGAAGGCTAAAAGTGAGAAAACCCGTGGGTTGAAATAAAGACAGTTTAATAGGTAAAGGAGGAGCCTCTCACTCAAGCAAAGCAAAACAAGGAATTCATTCACCAATTCCCATGGGCAGGCAGGCATTCAGCCATCCCCAGGAAAGTAGGGCTCCACCACACCTAACAGTTACTTGGTAAGATAAACACCATCACTCCAAACATCCCTCCACTTCCTTCTTCTTCCCCCAGCTTTATATGCTGAGCATGACATCATATGGTGTGGAATATCCCTCTGGTCAGTGGGGATCAGCTGTCCCTCCTCCCAGCATCTTGTGCCCCCCCAGCCTTCTCGCTGGTGGGGTGGTGTGAGGAGCAGAAAAGACCTTGACTCTTGTAAGCCCTGCTCAGCAATAATGAGAACATCCCTGTGTTATCAACCATGTTTCCAGGACAAATCCAAAACATAGCCCCATACCAGCTACTGTGAAGAAAATTCACTCTATCCCAGCCCAAACCAAAACACTTCTGTTAAGAATACAAGAAACAGGGCGTAAGAATATCTTCTTGGGTTCCCATGATCCCCTGAAACAAGGGAAGATAAATGATTAGCCAAATCACTCAAACTATAAAACCCAGACCACTGGTCTGGTAGTCTAAATGGATCACAACGTATACTTGCACTCTGACAAGATTTAACCAACTTTTTTTCAGATATATGACATTCACCACTGAGGAGGGGTTGCTATTCAGAATAATTTATTTCAGACCTCATACTCCTCCATTTTATATATTTCCAGCAGGTAGTAGAGACCAGCTCCACAACCTACATGCTTCTTCCTCCTCACTGCTGGGGATTCAGCTGTCTCTCACTGAAGGAAATCACACTGTAATTAAGAAACCCTTAGCTTGAGCAGCTGCTTGACAAGCTTGGTTGTTGTGAACTCAGCCTCACCAACACCTGACTTACCAAGACAACAGGAAAAACAGCCTTAACAAAGATTATCACAAGTGCACAGCCTAGGGTTTTCTCAGAATAAACTTGAGTTTTACAATACAGACAATGGTCACTCTCTATCCTGCACTCAGCGTTGTAGTTCTATACTGAATCTGTAAAGGGGGAGGCATGGTGTGGGACAGGATGACACAACCCTGAAAAAATGATCAGATAAAAATGAATTATAAATGGAGTTTAGACTTTCAACATTCCAGTTAAAGCTGTCTTGCAGCAACTTTCAGAAGGTTAGAATAGCTTTACCTTGTTGCGCATGTTTAAAAAGAAAATCCTCAAGACCAAATGAGGAAAAATCATTTGTCTCTGGAGTTAAGTGACAGAACAGGAAGTTCTCTTTTCCAGGTGTTTCAAGTTCTTGCTCTGAGGTCAGAGGTAGTTTACCTTCTCACGGTAAACAGGCAACAGATTCATACCCATAGCTCAAGTAGATTCTGCAGGCACTTCTTGTGGAGAAGTTCCTGAACCACAAACAGAAGAGTCCTTGAAACTGTGGTCTCAAGATAACCACTAAAAAAATAATAACAAGCATCTGATGTCAACATTTTCTGCTACTTAAAAAAGGATGAAGCAAGTCTTCAATCCAGATTTCCAGACATTTTTTGGCAGACAGCTACATCTTACAGGCTGGACTCTGGAGACAGTATAATAACCTCAACTTGTCAAGTTTATCCTGATAGCCTCTCTAACTGATAGTCATTTCCTTGCTAGAGAGAAACCTTCCTAGACACTACTAGTCTTTTCTTTGCTAAATTTTGAGCGGGTAAACTGAGTGAATGTAACAAGCCTGTAGGCATTATCTAATAGATTCTACTAACTTGCGTGGTCACAAATAGTCCATGAGTCCAGTTGTGCAAATACCTGTCAATGTCCCTTCTTCCCTAGGTGCAATCAGTTGTTTTCAAGCCTAGACTGAATTCCAGGTTTGGGGTTTAAGCTGTTAGACTCATATGTATGGAACTCATTTGAAAGGCAACCCTTCTTGCCCATACGCACAGAATTACTAATACCAGAGTCTGAGCTGAAACTTCAGTGATGTATGAGAAGGCTTAGCTGATAAGACTTTCAGCTTCAAAAATCTACTTTCTTACTTGTTCCCCAGCAACCTTTATCTGTTTCTGGGACACACTGAAAGTAACTGCTGAACTGGAGCTGCAAGGAAGTGGCTGGAGATGCATATGACTTCTGAGTTAGTTGAGATGTGAAGACTAAGCTTCTATATGTCCCGCTCCTGGATTAACTTTTATCTGACTGAGTTTCACTCATCTGCTAGGACAGCCAATTCAACTCAGTGAGATTAATGCTTCTGGAATACTGGTAATATAATGGTTAAGCCTGCTTTTGTAGGCTAATCTAGATCAGCATCATGTGTGCCTTGTAATGATTGTTCCACTATCATCTTGTGAAGACTCTGTTAAGGTCACATAGCTATTTGCCTACCTGAAACAACTTTAATGATCAATCCCTAAAATATACTGGCAATTAGGATTTTTTATTTACATGAGGAATTAAGATCTTCTCATTTATACAAACTATATTTACCAATAATACACATTTCAGTTCTATCACAGCACACAGCAACATTTACACCAATTATAAACAAGTTTTTAAGTCATATATTTCAATATATATGTTGAAACCTAATTAGCCCCTTAAGTCAGACAGATTGTCTTTTTAAATGTTTGCTTTTCTTATTTGCTATAAGTAAGCTTTTAAACACAAAATATACTAAGCAGCATTTCATCTGAATCCTATCAAACAAAGTTATTGAAGCATGAGGTCTATATAACCAGTGAAGCAGAAGACCATGCTATTACATGGATAAATGCTCCAGAGTTACTGAAGCAACACAAAAACAATCATAGAAACATGGCTCTTGAAACCTCATAACCAACTCATTTTGGAAAAAAGTTTGTGTGCATAGATATATGGACATATATATGTGAATATATATACACAAAAAAATACAAGCCATTTGACATCAAAACCCAGAACAGATACACGTGACTTTAATTAAAAAAAACCTTTTATTTCCCACTTGCCTCCTCCCAAAAACAACAGAAAACAAGTCAGAAATCAAAGCTATCTGTCTAGGAAAATTTTAAAAAAATTCCTTATTTCCTTATGGTTTATTGTTTTTTCACATGTTCATACAAAGGAGAAGTAACAGTTCGTAACCTATTTTGTCTCCGGAAACAGCATCACCTCACAGGAGCTTCAGCATCCACCATCTTAGAGATGCCCTCAGGGTTCTAAGGGGGCTCTGCTCAGACTCTAACGCAACTCATGTTCAGTTACCATTTGGGATTAGACCCTACCTCCTGGCCTACCTTTTAGGCAGCCAAACTTATGCCCAAGTATGTAGAGTGTTGGGGCATTTGCTCCCCTGGATGAACTGGAGAGGGCTATTGGGTACTTAAGGCCCCAGATGCCCTGGCTCACAACCCCTTGGCAGCCGCAGCCACCACCAAGTCCATTGGGGATGTGGGATGATGCTAGGGCTGGGGCTCTTCCAGATGGTGGACATGACCGACTGATCTTGAAATCCTCTGTTTAAAAAAACAGAAAGAAAAAAGCTTACGTAAAACAATGTGAGTTTCTATAAAGCAGTACAGCCGAGCCCCATGGAGGACTGCACCCTGCTCCCCGCTTGGCGTGAGGGAGCATGAGGGAGTGTAAGGGAGCACAAGGGAGCACCAACAGCCAAAGCAGGGCAAGGCCGCAGAGAGGCTGGCTGAGCATGAAATTTTACTCTTCTTTATGCAATTCACCCGGCGATGCGGAAGAACACGCTTAGCAGCCTGCAGCCCAGACAGCCTCTCAAAAATAGGTGCTGTTAGAGACTGCCCATATAAATAACACTCCCTCCAAGGCCTCCATTTACCCACTTTGTGATTTCTGTCCCCATCTCTCCCCTGCCCTCTGAGCCTGCTCCTCTTCATGAACATTAATTTCCTCACCAAAGCCTTGCTAGCCTGAGGCAGGACAATATTTGCTCTCTCTCCTCCCACACACAGGGCCTCTACACACAATGGGGGAGGGGCTTGGCTCAGAAAGTCCATCCTGGGGCATATCCCTAACAGTAAGACATCAAAACCCACCACACTGCTCACCCAGGGGGACGCCATTACACCACCGCCACCACCTCTGCGGCTCCACCCTCACACCCCCCACTCAACAGTCCCACTGCTGTGGGGGGAAACCTTCAGGTTAACCCCCAGGGCCAGGGTCCCACTTCACCTTCACCCACCAGGCACCCAGGGCACCTCAGCCTCTTTAGCCATCCCCCACCAGCATCAGCCGGCACCTTGCAGAGTTGGGACCTCACAGGAGGCTGGCAGCAGCCGGTTGGGGCAGGTCTCTTTTCTCACGTGTTTGTGCAGCACCTGGAAATGTTTCATTCAAGCCTCCTGTGATCCCTGGGGGCAGCAACCTCACCACAGCAGCAGGCAACTAGCCCAGGCCTCAGTGATAGGGCCACTGGGCTGTGGGGGCGGTGGTGGGCCAGTTCTCAGCTCCACCCACAGCCTCCACAGTGAAGGCAAAGGCTATCGTATTGCCAGGGCAAGTGTCTTTGATCCAGGATCAGAGGCTCACCACTTAATGAGTAGGGTTTTTCCACGTTTGCAAGTGTTTTCCATGGCACACAGTAAGATTAACGTGGAGCTCATTTGTTTCCAACTGCAAACATTTGTTCATTACCCTAGGCTGATCAGCAGGGTAAAGAACAAACATTTGCTGCATTGATGAAATGGGGCAATGAATAAATACCTTGGGAGTAGCCAGTCTTAACATTTACAGTTGTTTTAGTTAACTTGAGTTAATTGCCAATTAATGTATGCCACTACAAACCCAAAAATTTTAATCAGGGTACTCCCAAAGTGAAGGCCTTCTATTTCTTATATTTTAATTATTTATTTCCTCAAAATTAACAAATTCAGACTACCAAGATACATGTGTAAAGGGAGTCTTAAAAGAAGGAATTTCTTTGGCCCATGAGATACTACTCCAGGATACAAAATATGGCACACATTCCTCACTCTGTGCAATATTGTCAGTCAGAGAAGCTGGAATGGCGTTTTTTTCTGCCGTTCAAAGACCGTAATGAAATGCTTTTCATTACAGAAAACTTCCCTACAGCAATTTGTTTTCATAATAATAACAACCCAAAATACAAATGAAAGCAATCAAAGAATGAAACTAACCCAAGCATTTTTGCAAGACAGCAGCTGGCACCCATAGCCACAGACATATCTGCTGCACCACTAACTGCAACATGCGAACAACCAAAGCAATGTACAGCAAAAAAAATGCACAACGGGGCGGGGGTGGAAGGGGAGGCATGAGATTCTTGAATGTGAGGCTTAGCCTTGGGGTAATTTTCACAAGCAAGTAATAAACCACTCAGAAGGGTTGTTTTATTTTAAAAAGTACTGAATTTAACTAATATAGTACGAATGTTCTGCTATACTAACCTACTTTTTGACTGTATGTATTTCTAATGTGGGGGTTTTGTGTAGGTTTTTTGCAACAGGAGCTGATCCCGAGGGATTAATAGAACAAAAAGTTTTATATTGGACATTGCTGCCCTCTAGTGACTACACAGAACAGGCAATGGGAAGACCGTATTTGCTGTGAAAGGTTTCTTTGCTCACAAGGATATGTGATCAGTTGAGTATCATTGAACTATCATAGAATTTTATGATAGTGAAATCTTAGTTAAACTTAGCCTTCAAATATAATTTGAATAAACAAAGTACTTGAATGTAAATAAATAAATAAAATTTTCTGTAAATGGAATGTGTAGTGCAATAAAAGATCGGAGATTACAATCAGTGATACATTTGTGTTGCATTAAAATACTGCATGACAAGTAATTCAGAAAAGTTACAGCTGCAAACAAGAAATCTATATTACATGGCAACTAGTTCAATGAACAAATTGGTCTAATTTATCTAGGAAATGTTTTATGTATGTGACAGTGTTTACACTACTGGGGATTTTCACAATAAACAGTGTCAGACATTTCAACAAAAACCTGCATAAGTCATAAATGTGCATCATTGCCTTCATTCCATAAATTGCGCATGTGCAGAATAGGAGTAGGAGTAAATGCGTACTATAAGGTTTGTTAACAATTCAGAGTTGGGGTTTTTCTAAAAAAAAAATCTGTATTTTACAGTAGACAAGTTGTTCATTGTCCTTAATACTGTAGTTCCAAATTTCCAATTATTTGTGAACACATTTTTTTGTTTAGCTTGTAGATGTTAACTCTAATGGGACCTTGCCCATATTACAAACAATGCTGAAAATCACAGTCTTTGATGCAGATTCTTGATGCAAAATCTTAAACCTATTTGTTTCACCAGCATAAATACCAGTTAACTGGATTAACTTATAACAAACTGAATCTTAGTAAACCATTTCAGTGAAAACCCTGGTTTTCATCTTTATATGTAGAAAGCTGGTGGATAACGCCTGAATCCTACAGACATAAACCTCCAGTTAGACTTCACGGTCCTTTGTAACGGTATAGTCAAATTACTGCAGCTAGCAATGTAATCACATAACTAGTGTAGGTTTACTGGTGGGAAAAGGGGTTTGGAAAGGGTTAAGACACCATTAATGTTTCATAACATAAGCACTCTTGAGAAACGTAACCATAGGTTTTCAAAAGTAAGTTCTGGAGTAGGAGATGGTTGCTTTATGACATTAGTGCTGATTTCTCAGATTTAATTTCCTGAAACTGGCATTTCCCCCCAATAAAGAAAGCTACTGCCACTCAAGTACATTTACAGATTAGGAAAAGGAATAGTCTTTTCAAAAATTACTATTTACAATGTCATCATCTAAATTAAGACATTACCCAGGCCTGTGTTTGGCACTGTCAGGACATCAAAAGTCAGTCTCTGATCCAATGAGATCATAAACTAAATAGATGATGCATTTATGTAAGCCAGACTATTTCCTTCTCCGAGTTCTCAGGCTATATATAAAGAGCATGCACCACAGATAATCCTTGGATGCTCCAGGGAAGCTTCTTATGGACCTCACTCCCATTTCTTTTCTGCTAAAAAACAAGATGAATGGCACAAGGTTTTCCACCTCGTGCAAAGCGAGGAGGAAAGGAAACAAACACGTTGTGAATGGGGAACACAATCAGAGCTCATACCCAGGCCTAACAGCTTAAAGTCAGTCCTGAGTCCATAACAGTTTTTTGGTAGTGCAAACTTGTCTTCTGTAGCTAGCTTCAGTAAAATCCTCTTTTGAATCAGATTAATACTGAAAAAAAAGCCCAATTTGCTCATGCCACCTTTACAGTCTTTCAGTTTGCCAATGCCTTTTGGGTTCTCATGCACTTGTGCTCTGACCAGCAGAACACATCCCAGTTTTTGGTTAACCAAGGACTACAATGCTCCAGATGATTGCAGCAAAACTATTTCTTCTGTCATTAGCAACCTTTTATCTCTGTATTGAACCTGGCAGAAAGGAGGGCATAAATACTAAACAGTTATCTTGCTAATCATCAACCCTGGGACACACATGTGTGCTCTTTTAGATTCCTGCACTGCACTTTTCCACTCCACCCATAATTTCTTATGTGAAAACAATCAGTGATAAGAACAGCAACCCACATTTTCCTATCTGAAATCAGACCAATGCCAACCACGCTCAGAGAAAGTGTCTACCACCGAAGCTCTTCTTTACTAAGTTGGAAAAGAAACGATCACACGGTTATCTGAGAAAGTTTTTTCCTGAGGCAGAGCAGAGACAGGCTCATGAATGTCAGAAGACAGAGCACTTGCACTGGGATCACAGCTCAGCAGAAGGGATAGAAGTTTCCAAAGGAATAGCTACATTTGCAAACAAATACAAGAGACATGAATAATTGGATGTAGATGAATGAGAGGGGTGTGGAAAAGCATGGAAGGAGGACAGTGAGATTATGGGATGGATAGACAGGTAGAGACACAGGACAAAGTTAAAAATAAAAAGACTAAAATAAGAACCAGAAAACTCCAGGACTTGGGAGCAGAATAGTAAGCATTTCTGGGTGTGCTGTGCAGGTTGACTTTTGACATTCAAATATGTGGTTATATTTTTTGGATGACTTTCATTCAAGATGAAAATATTTTAGAAGTCTTGATATATACTCAGTTGTCTAAATCCTAAATCTCAAATTTAAGATAAAAATAGGAAAAAGATGGGATTTAATAAAACATGACTTAGCAAAATGTTTACAGAACTTGTCTTTAAAGAAAAAGACCCAGGTTAGACCTGCTTATACATCTTTCATTTGAAGTTATTTAGGTACTTATGTGCTTCACTAGTTGGGATTTTAAAGCTCCCCATCCAGCTTCAAATGTATTCTTTGGAAGTATAATTTTACCACTTTTATTCAACAAAATCCTATCAGTAACTAATCACCAAAGATATTTCACACTCCACAACACCTTTTTTTCCATTCACTGAAAGTGTCATATTCTATTTTGAACTCACTTAGAAGCTTGATTTGTCATCACGCCCTCTGGAAAAGCCACTACACACCGGCTGCACGACTCCTACCCTCCCCAGTACTTCATTACTTGTAAATACACTTCAAAAGGAAGGAGACAAGTCTTTCTTTAACAGGCAGAAAAAACTATCTCTCCATTACACACACGAAATGATCCGTGTATGTTCCCCATTTAAGAAGGACAGATTTTATGCCCATCACAGCACTTCACTGCTCCAATTATTCACGTTCCTCTTCAAAAAGCACAGCTATTCTGTGAGAACCGTAGTGCTTAAACCGTCCATGAAGTCTTTAGGAAAGACACTGCTTATTCCTTGGGACCACCTTGCAACCTAAATCATTCATGCAAATCTTGGAAGAGGATCATTCTCTTTTATAGTTAAATGTTGATGCACATTCCCAAGTAATTACAGAATAGAATACAAAAGAACGTTGTAGTGCCTTTGGCCAGGGAAGCGGTTGAGTCACCATCCCTGGGGGTATTTGTTGCACGTAGGGACATGGCTTAGTGGTGGGCTTGGCAGTGCTAGTTTAACGGTGATCTTAAGGTGATTCTATGATTCTGTGAATCTATGTGCAAGACAGCCCAAAGCACTTTGCAATAAAACACTAAAAATACATTGTGGGTTTCAAAAGCAAAAGTAGTTGCCAGTATGTGCTGAGCAAGATGCAACCTTGGATTCAGAGCAGGCTTCCACTAAGAGGAAAAGATTATAAGAACACTGATGTCGCTGTTACCTTTTATGAAAACCACTGTGGGAAGGCTCTTGTGATCTATGATTTTAATTTTTGAAGGGAAAGACAGTCATCATTGTTTCATGTACATATACACATGCATGTGTATAGAAAAGAAAAATAAGGGTATGTATACTCTAATGTTTATGTGTGTATATATATTGGCATATATACATATATACCTCCCTAAACCTGATTTTCCAGAATTGGAATATTGCTGTGCAGTGCCCAACAGGTTACTCATCACTGCTTTAGCCTTACACTCTCACTCATGTCTGGTCACTTCAGATGACTTGAAAATAAATGTGGAAAAAGTATATGTATTTTTGTGCATTTGCTGAAATCTCTTAGAGTAAAATTTATTTCATCTATACAGCTTTGTTCAGATTTCCAGCAGTTTGACCGAGGATAATGGTTATGAATGGGAAGAGTTACAGAGCTGGCAAGGGTTGTTTATGGTTCAGTTAGGATGCTTGTGGCCCACAGCTTTGGTTACAGGCCAAGTTTAATGTTACAGCTCTGATAAAGCCTGAACAACATCTTCAGTTTGGGGTAAAATAAAGACAAGCAGAAGTATTTAAGAAAATACCAACTACTTCACAAACTGTTACTAACAATTCACAGTTTGGGGTTTAGATTAGATTTATCTAAAACATTTAACCGAACTGGTAAGTTCTATTTTTATTTGCACCACTTATGCACATAGTTTAAATACAGCACCATCTGCTCTCGCAGGCCTGGTTTTAGTTTGACATCTTTCACACAGTTCATTTGCTCCATTATTATATCTTAGAATATGCATCTATTTGGTATATAGAGGTTAAGTGAGTTTGTTTAGTGGAATCAATCCAAACCTCAGGCACTTTGACTTACTCAATTGACAAAGGGAACTTTTCTCATAAATTTACTGCAGAATGCCTGAAGCTTTTCTCTGACAACTCTAACAACAGTTACCACTGCAAAGTTACGTTTGTGACATGAACAGAACGATTCCCTAAGAATGACAAAAGCAAACACGCTACAGGAATGGATACAGACTAAAGCAAAACTTAGTTTCATGAAAAAAAAAAAAAAAGCCATGACACATTCAGTATTCTGTTCTAAATATAGTAGCTTTGCCCTTTTTCCTGTTTTCCTATACCTTAAATATTTCCATTGGTCTTTTATTCTGGTGCAAACACTGACATTTTTCTTCATGGAAATACACAGTTGGAGCTGGGGAGCAGAAAAAAGAAGCAACTCACTAAGAGGATTTTCTCCATTCTTTTAAGGATTCTAACCTTGATTCTGTCTTTGATTTTTTTTCCCTATTTTTAAATAAGATCAAAAAAGACCTTTTGCAAAGGGGAAACAATAACAATTCCTTAGCAAAGTCAGTGATTATTTGCACAAAGTAACAGGAAAACGTAAATATAAAACCACTAGGTGAGTATTTTTAGTTGCAGTAAGATCAACTTTTGTTGCTGCACATCTCATTTTCCTTGGATTACAACACCAGTTTATGAAATAGAATTCCCCACTGACCATAATATCAGGAAAAAGATATGGCCCCTTAATGTAGGACTATAAAAACTGTTTCTGATTATATGCTGATAGTATCAGGTATTACATATGGCTGAATGTTTCAGTTTCAACAATTTTTAACATGTGCAAATTATGAAGAAAGCAAACCTACATTTTAATTCTTACTACTTTTATGGCCACGGGAACAATAGATTACAGAAATAAGGCAGAAAAATATCAGAAGAGGAAAATTAAAACTAAAATTAAATTTGATGTCTGTCTTATTAGCTTTGTGTTCTAAAAGAAGGGACTTCAGGCTTTGAAAAGAGCATTTTGGTAGTGAAACACACCCCACCCCCACCCCATCCTTCCAGGGCTTATTGCTCTGTGGCAGACCGGAGCGCGCATTCATGCTTTAGCTCCAGATCCAATCACTAGTGAAGCCGCGTGTGAGCTTAGAAGAACAGGACTTGCTCGCACACTATGCCTGCTGTCCCAAGCCACGCTTTTTCTGTTGCTCTAACTCCAATTAAATTGGAGGTTGATATGCATGAGAACATAATGCCTTTATGGACATCAGAATAGCTACAAAAAAACAACTCAAGCAAACCTAAATTCTTTGAGAACTGCCAAGGAGAAGGTCAAAGTTTCGCTAGAGGCCTAGAAACAAAAAAAAGATACACAGCGTACCACTAGCCAATGTCACTCTAAACTCATCTCATCAAGTAGCTCAAGGTGTCAAAACTTTTCGAGGGCAGATGTCAGTAGTACTCAGGAAAGCAGCAGCTGTTCTGAAGCCTACAAACATACAACACAGCAGTTCTGCCAGTAAATCTAAGGACTAACTTAAAAATCTACAGTATCTCTTTTAGGTTGTTATCCACTACCTTACTTTTTATTAAAATGGAGAATACTTAGTATTTTGAGTATTGTACTTATTAAGAATACATCTGTTAGAACTGATACCAGACAACAAAGTGCTTTTAAATTCCTATTGGATCAACATGGATCGCTAGGCTCAGAGTGATGATGAACAGAGTTAAAGCCAGTTGGCAGGCGGTCACAAGTGGTTTTCCCCAGGGCTCAGTATTGGGGGCAGTTCTATTTAACATCTTTATCGATGATCTGGATGAAGGGATTGAACGCACACTTGTAAATTTGCAGACAACACCCCATTGGGCAGGAGTGTTGATCTGCTTGAGGGTAGGAAGGCTGCACAGACGGACCTGGACAGGCAGGATTGATGGGCCAAGGCGAATTGTATGAGGTTCAACATGGCCAAGTGCTGGGTCCTGCACTGGGGTCACAACAACCCCATGCAACACTGCAGGCTTGGGGAAGAGTGCCTGGAAAGCTGCGCAGTGGGAAAGGACCTGAGGATGTTGCTCTACAGCCAGCTGAATATAAGCCAGCAGTGTGCCCAGGTGGCCAATAGGGCCAGCAGCATCCTGGCTTGTATAAGAAACAATGTGGCCAGCAGGACCAGGGAAGTGATCATGCCCCCATGCTTGGCACTGGTGAGGCCGCACCTCCAACACTGTGTTCAGTTTTGGACCCCTCACTAGAAGAAGCACGTTGAGGCACTGGAGCATGTCCAGAGAAGGGCAACAAAGCTGGTGAGGGGCAGCTGAGGCAACTGGGGTTGTTTAGTCTGGAGAAGAGGAAGCTGAGGTGAGACCTTATCACCCTCTACAACTGCCTGAAAGGAGGTTGTAGCCGGGAGGTTGTAGCCAGGTGGGTGTTGGTCTCTTCTCCTGATGAGAGGAAATGGCCTCATGTTGCACCAGAGGAGGTTTAGATTGGACATTTGGAAAAATTTTTCAACTGAAAGGGTTGTTAAGTATTGGAAGAGGCTGCCCAGGGACGTGGTTGAGTCCCCATCCCTGGAGATATTTCAAAGGCTTGTAGTGCTCAGAGACATTTTGTAGTGGTGGACTTGATAGTAGGCTAATGGTTGGACTCCATGATCTTAAGGGTGTTTTCCCATCTAAATGATTCTATGATAACATTTAAAGTTGCCAGTTTTACCTGAAGCAGCTTTAACTTGGGTTTTGGGGCAGTTTTTTCTTTGGCATATGGACCCCCAAGTATTTTCTATTTGAGGTCTTAGAGCCCTATATAGAGCACATTTGCAATAGACTTTTGGCTATTTTTTAATTTGCTTTCTTACCTTACCAATAAAACATATTAATGGTTAGAGACAGAGTGGCTAAAGCACCTCTGTAAACAGATGCAGCAGGATAATTTCAAGACTTATTTGGGACTAACAGTGAGGGATATCTCTCAGCTCAGATGTAAGTTGATGAGCCTCTTCATTGAGGCTAACAAGTTGGAGGCAGCCAGTAGTTGCATCATTCTTGTATGCTGTTGGCCACAGAAATTGGTGAAACCTAAGGACATTAAGCTGACAGGTCACAGAAGCTATGCCAGACTGCTGCTCATAAGCACTGACAAAAAGAAAATACACTGAAGAAAAATGGCTATTGAAGCATATTTTATTATACAGCAATTTGCAATACAGGAAATATGTAGTTCTTTTTAAACATATATATGTACAAAATAACAGTAAATGCAGTGATCTGTAGTTTTGAGGAGGAACAAAGTGCATGAACACCACAGTTTTACTTGTAAACAGTATAAATTAAAGTTTCAAAAGTTTTCACAATTTAGAGCCTTATTTATATAATATACAGACTTTCATTGAAAGTTGGCACACACAATTGGCACCAAATTTCTTCCTCATACTAGTATGAAAATACACTTCTATTTTAAATACTTTGCTTTATATTTAGTGGGAAACCTTCGCAGCTTGGGTTTATTTGTTACTCAGCCACTTAATAACCTATAACCCCACCTATCTATAGCCACAACACAAAGAGCAGAAATTGTAGAAGGACTTCTTTTCACAAACTGAGTAACACATTTGAACCTACATTCCACATATCCAAGTCAAATTTTCTATTACCATAGGAAGACTTTTCTCACAAAACAAGATAGGTGAAAAAAAAAAAAAAAGAATAATTATGAATATTGATGTTACCAGTCCTAAAGATACCAGTAAGAAAGGATTAGGTCTGACAGTAATACAGTGGGAGAGAAATACTAAAATAACTGGTGCTGTAAAAAGCCTCTGCAATCCATAAGTAACCTGGACAGGGTCAAAGGGACAGCACTATATGCTATATCAAATCTGGCAGGGGTATGGGTAAAGGGCATTTGAACTGCACATGAGATATTGGTCCATTTTTTTAATTACCTAATACAGTCAGAAACATTTTGGAAGTAGGTTTCTTTGTAATATAATGAAGTTCCTTGCCTATATGAATGCATATCTCCCTTTAATTTTTGAATTAGGGATCTTTCACTGAAATCTTTCTCCCTAAGAAGTTACCTAGCATTGCTGTACAGCAGTGGATTTCGGAAAAAAGAAAACCTCTTTAAAAGGACCTATATAGGAACAGATTGCCTGTACTAGCACTAATTAGCTTAATTGGGAATTTGCATGGGTGCACGTTTACATGATGCTCCTTGCAGGAGTGGCCTGTAGGTATTTTCCCTGGAATACATTTTAACAGGATATAGAGATTTAAAACTAATTTATTTTTCCTAAAATAATTGAGGATTTTGTAGTCAATACAAAAATAGCTACACAGAAAAATACTTAAACCATGTTAGGCCATAACTACTTCTAAGAACAATTAAATGCAGCTGCCGCTTGTCTTATTAAGCCACTAATGTATGCTAAAGAGGCACAAAGTGGTTACAAGAACTTATGTGATCAAAACATTTTCAGACCATCTCACAGATATTATTGCTTCAGAAATATGTACTACGCCAAAATTAAAAAGGGTCAAAACCAGTACAGGATAAAATAATACTTCCGCGTCAGCTAAACAAAAATAATTTATTTACAGATCATGAGGAAAAACATGAAAGGCTTTTCCTTTTCAAATAAATACATGTATTAAGGGAACACATCCACTAACTAAAAAAATAAATTTGTGCGATTATATGAATAGTTCTTATGTATTAAACAAAACCATAAAAACATTCAAAGGACAATAGTGCAACCATGTCAGAGCATAAAGCTGATGTTTGCCATTTTATATTTTAGGTAGAAGACAAGGCAACCGTTCAAAGCAAAACAACAGAAAACTATATATTCACTATTTCCACGTATAAATACGTGCTTTAATTTCCAAATTTCATTTTTTTTTCCAGGTTCTTTTGCTTTAACGTGAATTCTACATGGTACTATGTGAATATTCAGACTTGATGGAGCTGATCATCATAGGATTTCTAAAACCAGTTCCAACTGAGCTATAGCTACATCCCCATTTGGTAGTGCTTTTTCAGTAACTTAGACATTGACCATAAAAATAGTCAAAGGTAAAACTTTGTTAACAGCTTCCAACCCTGAATGTTATTTAAAAAACAACACTGTTTTAAAGTTGCTTTACATGACACATAAAATTACAGAACTTAAATAAAGGGATTTAGTTTATATAATTTGGCCAAATAACACGAGAGATTTTGGTCTTTAAATAAGTGAAAAAAAGTATCCAAAATATCAATGGCCCAATCCAGCAGAGAGAAAAAAATAGATATGAAGGCAGGTCCTTCAACTAGGCTCTCTACAGGCATGTCCATGGCACATCCACATGGCACTCTCTGTATGATAAGAATCTTGGATATGAAAGCAATTACTGCACATGCATGCACGCTGCTAACTCTGGGATGTGGAACCCCTGTTTACAAGAGGTACCTCATAATGTTGTTGTAATGGTGAAGAGAAGGCCAAGGGGCTTCACCCTACAGATACTGAAAGGGGAGTTAACAAGATTGCAGCCAAACACTTCTTGGTAGCAGGAGATGATACAATGGCAGAGGAATGGCTACAAGTTTGTAGCCACCTGGGAAACTGAGGTTGGACATGGAGAGGAATATTTATCCAGAAGGGAAGTGCAAGCACTCCCAGAATGGTGGTGGTACCTCTGTCTTTGGGGGTTTTCACAACCTGGATAGCCAAATACACAACTAACCTGATCTAGGGCTGGCAACAGTCCATCTCTGCTTGGGTGTTTGGGAGGTTGGACAAAACCACTTCCAGAAATCCTTCTTGCAAACAACTTTATGTGGTTCTCTGTACCCAACCAAAATATTTTACTCATGCAGGTGTGTCAACAAGATTTAGGTAAACATATTTCACCTCATTTACTGCAGGCCAAGACCACAGAGCTCGTCAACGCTGTGGTTCAGGAGACACACATAAAACACTGAGCATCAGTCTAAGCCCTACAAGTTAACAGAAGTTAATTACCGCAAAGGAGCAGTATTTTGGAATGTAAGTAACAGCTTATAATCATGACCTTCTCACCCTGAGCAAATGCAAACACCTACAGGTTGTAAGCTTACACATCAGAAACCAAGTGCTGGATCATCTCCCTCTCTCCCCTGTACTGCTGCAGGAAGAACTATCTGCAAGTACAACCCACATTCATTCTGCTTCTATTTCACTCCTTTGGAGAGAGAGAAGCTTTTATTCACAAAGAACACAGAAGAGGCCCTCATCACCGCACTCAGTTAAGCGTGGTTTTCTCCTCGGAGAAGCTAATTACAGCTGTAATTTTCTTGTTTAAACAACACAGGGTTAATAGTAAGCCACACATATGTGAGCAGGCGTATCCCTGGTACACCTGTATCTCCTTCATTCTCTGCCACCTGCTCCACGTAAGTCCCAGGACTACAGTGAGGCCTCTTGTACTGCTGGGTGGCAAGATGCTACAACCTTAAAGTCTCCGGCATGGAGTAAGGTAGTGTGTGAAGATTCCCTTAGCACTTCAAAAAGGCCACCAAACATGTTTTCTCCTCTAGGGCTGAAGTACAATACAGTGAAATAAAATGTCTTATTTCTTCTGGCATTAGATTTCTCTGTCTTGTTAAGAACAAGCTTTCAGATAGTTACCTGAGGATTAGCTGCTCTGATCTAGAGGTTTGAAGGAATGCCTAAAAATACTGCTCTTCCTACTTTAAAACTGTTGTGTTTTTTTTTTTTAATTATGAACCATCCTGTTTCTGAGAACTCCACGTTTTATAAAACTGATAACTCAGTATAGGCTATACAGTGTTCAAATATAGTGCTGATAAAACACAGTAACAGCTGCTAGTCATACAGATTTACAATCAGTCCACAAACCTTTATCCAAGGTTGATTTACTGAGTTATGTTTCAGCCTGGAGGTATTTTATTAATATACACAGAAGAGTCTGAAACAGTTTGCTGGCTCTGAAGGGGCCTTTTCCCATTCCCATCAAAATCAGTGAAAGCTGAGAAGAATTGGATCATGATTGTTAACTGTAGAAAAACCTACAATTTTTACTACACTGTAGGACTGTTGGGAACTATTATAAGCAATAATAACTCAGTTTTTAGAGATGCTGACACCTGAAGCTACCACCCACTGGTGAGTTTCTCAGAATTTTCCTAAAATCAGGCAAAGGAATTCTCATTAAAGTAAGTGGGTGCTGTTAATTTAGGGGACTTCTTTTAATGAACCGTTGATACAGATGCTTGTGCATGTGTAGCAATTCTTTCACGTACAGGTTTAAAATGTAAAAGATGCATAAAGAATACCCATTAAAACAGACACCTCTGTACTATTACAATCCCTCAATTAGTGTCTAAATGGAAGACATTTGAAAAACAAGGGAAAAATTATAACCCATACCTCTCTGTAATACTAATAATGATCTAGTCTAAACAAACAGGCAGGTACTGGATCATTAATTCATCTCAGTAATCCTATGTATCACAGGTATTATAGCCTCTCTGGAATTTTGAATGGTAATGATCCATGCAAATGTTCCTTTCACTTCTGAGCTGTGTAGGATCAGATGTAAAGTCTGTTTCTCAGTTCTGAATCAAACCCCAGCTCCCACAATTTAATTAATTCTAACTCACCAACTTTTGCAAAATTACACTGGACCCCCACGCACCTGCCACTGTCTTATTCCAGGAGAGACCATTCTGCTTCATGCCCTGAACTTAGGGTTTACCTAGATCTAGGCAACCCTTTAATGGTTTGGAGTTGTCTTGGAAACATTTCATCAACTTATAACTTAAGGCCTTCAAAAAACTAGATAAACAGAAATGAGCAAATAGAGATTAAATTAATTGAAGATGCATTTTTTTCTTTTCCTATGAGAGATACACAATATTATCATGTTCTTTATGTAAGAAATATTGAGCCCATAAAGAAACAAGCAGGTAAAGAAGATAAAATATATTACAATATTGTATGCGGTGACTACTGCAGCACTGATTCTGAGCTCACTTCATTGACTTATATTACTTAAGAACAGTGAAATCAGAGCCTATGAGACAAAGCAAGTACACAAATACAAATGAGTAGAAAGTAGAGTCTGGATTTTTAACATCATGTGCAATTTCTAAATACATAAATGTATAAATCCCCAATAAAAAATACATTACTGAAATCCTTCATTTTTTTTTTTAATATGCAAGTTACTTAGGTCAGGAAAAGTAGCTGTCACTTAAACATTGCAGCAGTTTTTCGTGAGTGATGATTTTTTGACAGGTGTCCCAGCCAGGCTGGTTACTGACCTTGTATCATCTTGATTATCACTTCGTTTTCGCACTTCCCTGTAAAAAACGAACCAAGCAAACGAAAGAATGCACTCAATTAACAGATTTCTAGTCATGTTCGCTGTTACGTGTCTTCCAGTATATCTTACAGACCTTAACATCGTCTATTGTGTGGTTAAAACTATGGGCTTTAGTGCACAGAATCAACGTAAGTTTCCAATTTGGGAATCGTTTGTATTTTTATACAAATCATAGTTAGTGATAGGAATACATAATTTCTGATATGTAATAACATAAATAATAATAAAAACAGTGTTATGTTTTCCTTTCCTTTTATCATTTTTCTTTAATTTGTTTGCTTCAGTATATTACAATAGAAACAAAGTATATTCATAGCTGAAAGTATACAACTAAATAACTGCAATTTCAGGTATAAATTTACCCTCAGAGGAAAATGCACATTGTTGGATATCCTATTAAATGCAGACTTAAAAGTTTTCTATGTGTGAATGATTATTGATCTGTATTCTTACTATAGGCCCTCTAAAACGTCAAAAGCCAGCTCTAAAATTTCTTGCTTTTATACATATATACACATATATATACAAAAAATAATTAAAGTCCTCTTCATATTAATTGAATATTGATTAAGTTCCTCTCAGAACACTGTGTCATTCAACAAAACGTTAATGAAATGTTCATTTAGATACTTTTATTTAAAAATGAAATGCTTCTTTCAAAGACTATAAATTACTGAGACTTGAGTAAAGAAATTGCAGCCAACCATTCCAAGGTTCTGGGTAATATCTAGACTACTTGAGGGTCAATGAACCTTGTGAAGAAAAATACCGATTTTTTTTTTTTTTTTTTTTAGATTCTGAAAAAAGAGGCTTCAACAGCTGAAACATTTTTTTATCCTTGAAACAGTTAAGCAAAGTTATCATTTTTAAACACGAGAGATATTTTTCCAACTGTGATTAGTGTTATATAACTGTGCCATGCATGTTCTCTAGTTTCATAATCCACTGCTGCATTCATGCCCAGGTTCTTGGAAATGAGTCATTTAACAAGCTAGCAGTTAACTTCACATTGACAGTGACAGACAAATCAATGCCTGTGTTCTTGCTGCATCTCTGATGGATGCATTTTCCTGGAAATGTGGGTGCTCTTGAAAGTCCCGTGTGAAGACGCAGTGAGCTTCTCTAGAAAGCCAGTATTTTGTACTCAAGCCATGACAATCAGTAGTATCTTAACACTGAGTAATCAAATACTGACCAAATTTCAGAAAGTTTGATTATTGCATTAGGCTGCTGCAAAAATCACATTAACATGGTTTGCAATTCTGACCTTGAGCTCCATGTATTAAACTGAAAAATCAGAGGCTGAGAATTCATTACATACTACTAGCCCTTCAAAATTATATTGTAACCAAGAATGGTTTGGAAAGGTAGAAGAAGTGTAATGTTTGGCCCACACATTATCACAGAAATACAGGTTGTTAAATGGATGTAATCAGAATTTCTATCTTTAGAGAAAGGAACATCAAAGAAAATATGTGCGATTAGAATGGTCAGTAATAAAATGGAATATATATTAAAATATGTGAAAGAATGAAGAATTGATTATATATATATAATTACACGCATTTGGAATTAATTTAAGAATTAAGAAAGTAAATCTATGTACCAATAAAAAAATTCAATTCATTCACCAATCAGGTTTTAAACTGTGAGCTCCACAGCTGAGCTCTAATTTTAATACTGTGACAGCTTTTTAACATTTGCAAGCAAAAATGTTACTGAATTAAACTGAGAATAAATCCTGTCTTGCATTTATCTGTAAAGATTTAACATGGCATTCTTTTTTAAATTTTGTTTCTTCAATTTTATGTTGGTACAATTTTAAATTTACATGCCTGTCTTTGTATGTATAGTCCACATAACATCCTTTTTATAAAACATACCCATATGTATTTATTTGAAAACAGAAACGTGGCTACTTACCGAGCAAGATGAAGAACTGCTTCTACAATATTAGATCCGTCTTTAGCACTTGTTTCACAAAATAGTGCATTATAAGTCTGTGAGTAAAAATAAAACATTAATCCAACTAATCTGAAATGGTTCCCATGTGAATATGTATATTCAATTACAAATGGTTTCCTCAATGACACAAAGAAAGACAACACACATTTAAATGAACAAGATTTCTTCTGGTACTCTTCATTCTTCAATATATTCACTTTAGTACTGTGAAAAAAAACCAGTAATTGCTTTTTAATAGTATCTTTTTTCAGTATATTCTCCATTAACAAACTGAATAAAAAACACGTCTTAGGCTTCACGTCCATACTCAACCTTCTTGTCCACAAGACTGCAAAATAGGAAGAGAGTTGCTATGACATGTTACTGAATCCAGCTTGTTAACTACTCATAAAGTACAGCATCTGGTATTCTAGGTTAACCAGAAATATCATTCCATAAGGAACAGACATGATCTCTGCCCCAGTATAATCAATGAATTGTGCAAGCACTCAGCAACTGAAGACTCTAAAGATTCTAAATTTTTTTCTGCAAAATATGTGCATCCCTTATCCCCCATATAAATATATGCAAAAACACTTGTCCATGGTTCTATGTATAGCGGAGTTCCTTTTTTCCTTCTGCAGACATGGCAGGAATACAAGATGAAAATAGTCTGTTCAAAAGCTGGACAGACACAGGCCAGACAAAAGCCTCATACGCTCACTAGTGTGCTTCATATCTGCCCTGGCAATTTCTCTTTGGCAGCAGAAAAACTCAGTCTCCTAGTCCATCCACTTCTCTACTGTAAAGCCTGAGAAGACTATCCCAGACAAGAATGAAGTTCAGCAAACACTGAGCTGTGATTCAGCCTAGCTAACACCATCAAAATAGGACTGTTTGCATGAAAAGTATCCATGAATCATAATTACTAGATTTGAGCAGATGACCAGAAAATTACTTTTGTTTACTATTTTCTCACGTGGTTTTCAGATTAAAGTTCTTAAGACCACTTTGTACTAAAGAGGTAGACTTGGACCTTACCATAGCCAGCTTTTCTCCATAGTTTATAGGCACACATTTTTGCCCTTGTTCTGTAACAACTTGACGGAGATCTGTTTTGTTTCCCACCATCATAATTGGAATATTCTCATGAGTTGCATCCTGTAAAGAGGATTTTATTTCCTTATTACTAGAACACTCAGAATACACAAAACTAACTAACATCATCATCTCATACTGATTTCCTTCCCACAAAAAAAGTCTTGTGCACTATCACAAAAAATGACAAATTATGAAAGTCATGCTGAGAACTTTCCATGAGCTAGTCGATATTTAAGCAGCCAGCTTAAACATCAGCCTGCAAAGATGTGTTTCCATTCCCATAAGCCCTGTCTCCCAACAAGGAATTTCATGTGCTAAATTAACCTAATGGAAATGGTTACTGTACGCAAATGCTATATAATAAAATTATAGGGAAAAAGTGACCGACTCCTAGACCAATTCCTGTACCATGATTAAAAGAAACAGCTTTCAGAAGATGTAAGATTTAGTTTATCAAGTTTCCTTCTATTAAACAGCTCTGGTACAAGAGAAAAACTCTTTTCATTAAATGCAAATTCGTATTCAAATAAACAAAGAAGCAATAGTAGAAAGAAATACTGAAAATTTTACTCGAACTATAGCTAATTTACAGAATGTAACATAGTGGTTTAAAAATAAAGACTCTAGGGAATACTCAAGCCATCCACAAGAGGGTATCTGAAATGGGGTGTCATGTTCCTTTCAAAAGGAAGTGAACTGTAAGAGAGTGATTACATGATACCCTTTTACACAGAAAGATGTATCAGTTTTAACACTAACTGAATACATCAGGACACATTTAGGACTTCCATGCAGCTTTTACTTTATGAGATACCGCAGTCTGGCTAATACTAATGTACAGATATTCAAATTTTATAAATAATAAGGTTAACAATGCAGTGAAACATAGTTTGTAAGTTGTATATACTTAAGGGTCTTACCTCAATCATATCCACCCATTCTCTCACATTAAGAAAACTTTTTTCACATGTTACATCGTATAGCAGTAAGACACCATCTGCTCTTCTGAAGTATGATTTAGCAATACTTCGGAATCTTTCAGAAAAAAAAAATTGCATAAGGCCATACTATCAAAAAAGAACTCAATTTAACATCATTAAGAATACAGCATTACTTTATTGCACTACTGAGTAAGATTCTCTCCACATTACAAGATGAGTTTTCACATAGCTTCTTTCATAAGTAGTTCTTGAAAACTCCTGATTCAGGTCTACAAATGCTCCATAAGGATCCTAAGCAGTAATCAACTTTTTTTTTTTTTATCCAAACACTCTACTATCTATTACAAATAATCTGCTTTGTACTGGACTTTCGATTAGGTGGCAAGGCTTTCTCACTTACATGTAACTTTACAAATTGAGTGGGTTACTCTGCTACAATTGAAAAAATATGAAACCAATCAACTTATTCAAGGAATGAATTCATCAGGTACAGTCATCTTTGCCATTAGCAGAACACAACCTACTTAACAACCAAGTACAGCCACTAGTTATTTACATTATAAATTAAAATATTCTTCACAAATTTATTATGTGGGAGGAGAATGATTTGGCCTCTGACTACCCACTTCACATAATCACTCATTCAGGCAAAAGTAAACACATACAGCCCGGTACAAATCTTGGTCAATGAACAGATTAAACTGACTTCCCAGGTGTTAGATTAACCTCTTACTAAGCCACAGAAGCAATCAGTAAAGAACTAATAGCTCTCAAGTAAGGATGTCATAGGATTTTGAAGAAACTCTACACAATAATTTGAAGAACCTTGGATATACATTCAGCAATCTATACAATTTTGCCATAGGTCTCTTTAAAGTCTTTGGGAAGAAGTTTTCGTATACTAAATATAATGCAAGTCAGGATCAGGATTTTCAAAAAAAGGACAAGGGTGAAGAGAAGGGAATCTCTAAGATAAAGCCTGCTCAGAAATACAGGTCTGTAAGGACAAAGAAAGCTGAAGACTAAAAATGGAAGAAACAAAGTACACCTACTCCATCTTTTTGTATTGCAAGAGAGAGACATACAGAATTAATTAATTAATGCTGTGGTGAACCTCAACTAGTTCTCTGTGCAGAAAGATTACCTCAGGCATCACCAAAGCTAACAAATATTCCAGCTTTCCTGGGGTCTCAGCAGAGCAAAATCACATCTGTTTATAGACATTTACATCTGGCCATATTGACTTACTATTGGGCGATATCATGTTTAGTGGATTTTTTTTCACCCAGGTGAAAAAAGGCAAACATCTTTTGGAAACAAAACAGTTGGAATTATCTAAGTGCAGAGAACCACTAACCTCTCCTGCCCGGCTGTGTCCCAAAGTTGTAGCACTGTAGGTTCTCCATCAACAATTAGTCTTTTCATTTGAAAATCCACACCTGAAAAGAATAATGCGTACAGTCTAATAAAAAACATCAGTAACTTTAAAAACCCCACAGAAAATGAGAAGTTATGTGCCTTATACAAGTTATCTCAAAATTCAACTCCTTTAATAGATTATGAGATTTCAGTTGTTCACATAGCCTTGAACTCAAATAATCCCCTGAACTTATTTGATTTGTCTTTAGAAAAACATTTAAAGAAATATTTTACCCATACATTTTCCAGCATTGATAAAAATTTGGCATTATGACTAGCAAACAAGATCTCTGCTTTATTTTGCTTTATGGAAGGAGAGAAAATGTTTTATAAAACATGCTTTATTTCAAATGCCAAGGAGGAAAAAGATAAATCAGAACAAAAATCTTGACTCAGAGGCAATAAAACAAATATTTAACTATGATTGGAAGACAGTCTTTGGAATCAGTAAGATAAGTTTGTTAGCTGACAGCTATAATAATATACACAAGTCAGTCAGCAATCCCTCCAGCTGCATCTAAACCAAAGCTTCAGTAACACTTTGAAGAAATGGAGACAAAAAATAGTATAAAAGACATCAAAGGACAGTATGATATACTATGGAAAGAGGAAAGAGCTGAGAAGACAAGAAAGCGATGAAAAATGCAAAAAGGATCATACATATTCTAAGTTCATTACATTGAAACTTGCTTTTCTGGTGCTTTGTGTTGTTCAGGAGCAGTACCCTATTATCCACTCCGAACAGCAGTTAGGCACTTCTAAGCTTTAGTACCCAATTAAATCTCACAGCCTGAGAAACTGTGTATGTATATTCAGGGAACCCTGGCGAACAATCACAGAGGGTAATCTTTTCACCCACTTCTGCGGCACAGCAATGAAATTTGCTTTAGTGTTTTAAGAACAACAACAACTATACCCAGGGTTGCACTGGTATTGCCTCGAAATTCATTCTTGCAAAGTCTCATAAGGAAACTTGATTTTCCCACTGCTGCGTCTCCAGCAAGAACAATCTTGTATGCCTTCTCTGAACTGGGATATTTCGGAGTACATTCGGTGGCATCTGACTGAAAATAAAAAGAACCCCTCAATTTCAACTCATATAAAAAACATGCTCTGTACCAGACACTTTTTTTTTTTTCCTAAAGAGCTGGTTACCTGAGGGGTGAGAGCAGATATGTATTTCCTTGTTGAAGCAATTGAGCTGCTTCGACTTACTGGTTGTGAGGGCTTCCAGTCTAATACCGCACTGCTGTTATCAAGACCATATGCTTCTTCATCCCTGATCTCTGGAACCTGAAAGTACAAGCTAGTGTATTAGCTCCACTGAGAAAAGTATGCTTTTTTGGAAAGGCACAGCCAAGACTGATTAAAACATTTGCTTTAAGAGTTTGGACTAAAGAGAGATAAATGACCAAATAGAACTGTGCAATTCTAGTCAAAATACTGTGATGATTCTGTTCTTATTCACATTTGTTGTTTACTATAGCCTACATTTGGTCTTTAAACATGTTTGCTGTTTGGCATACTTGCTTTCAGTACAGTTTCCAGATAGAGCAAATTAATTGCCATACTCAGCTTAAAAAATAATTAACATAAACAAATGCTTTTTTTCAAAGCTTATTTTACAA
>NW_009258791.1:131223-155259 GCF_000687185.1 Egretta garzetta
TTATATGCAGCACAGCTGTAATCAGCCCTATTCATAGCATTTTCAACTGCAGACTAAACGTCTCTACTAAATGCACAATAAAGGAACTGCTCTAAAAAAATCCCTGTGTTCTGCTGTGCTTGATACTAGTCTTGCTATTAGTCATCAGTAAAGGTCTTCATTTTACTAACAATAAAATGGACACAATAACAGCTTCCTACATTTCTAAATTCTCTCAGACTTACTGTGTAAATTAATGTATGCACTAACAGGACACTTCTTCTCATATATGTGATTTTTTCATAGAATCATTTAGGTTGGAAAAGACCTTTAAGATCATCAAGTCCAACCGTTAACCTAACACTGCTATTCCACCACTAAACCATGTCCCTAAGCACCTCGTCCACCCATCTTTTAAATACCTCCAGGGACGGGGACTCAACCACTTCCCTGGGCAGCCAGTTCCAAAGCTTGACAAACCTTTCAGGGAAGAAATTTTTCCTAATGTCCAACCTAAACTTGCCCTGGCACAACTTGAGGCTACTTTCATTCACTGCCACACCATAGTAAGAGAAAGTGAACGGAAACCTATTTTACATATATCGTATCTGCTTTTTAATCATTAGAAAATGGGCTCCTGTCTGCATGCTGTTTAACAACATTGAGAAACCATGGGTACTTCAAAAATTAAGCTATTACCTCAAAAATCTATCAAAAATGTCAAAACAAAAATTTTGTTTTAAAGAGGAGTAACTATGCATTCTCAAATAAATTGTCACTGTTCTTATTTAAATGTATGTAACACAAATACTTAGTTTTAACTGGCCTAGGGGCAAAGATCCATTTCATTTTAAAAACAGGAAACTATTTTTTTCTCCAACCAAAGGTCTTTCTCAGACAAGGAGTAAGTCTGGCACTTACATCTGTATCAGAAGCATCACCACCAAAGCTTTCTTGCATACACTGTGACCTTTGAAAAATCCTTTGATGCTTGTATTCCACTTCTGAATCATACTCATTTGAATCTCTCAGGGTAGACAAACCACTGTCAAAACAGCTCTCAGGCAAGCTGTCAACTTCACAGTTTATCCTTTGCATAGGATCACAAAGGGCTAAAGAATCATAATCTTCATCCACACAAGAAGAATGAGATGATCTATTAAGAAAATATTGGAGGGGGAAAAAAAAAAAATTATTCCACAATCATTTTTCCCAACAAAATCTGAGCCATTCTGGAATAGTCAATACTTAGAAATGCTAACTATACAGTTTAAGACATATGCCAATGCCTATTTTGCCCTTGTAAATAATTTATTTTTCAATCATATCTCTTGGGATGCTCAGATTAAATTATATAATCTATGTTATCGATGATGACTTCCCGAGTCTCAGTAATAATGCCATACACAGAAAAAATAATTTAAAAAAAAGATTCAGAAAATTATGTACTATGAAGACATCAAAGGCAGAAAATGATAGCTGATGGCTTAGCTAATTTTGGCCTATTCTAAGACACATAAAATGACCTTAAAACACTGTATCTAATTTAAATGCATGCATTTGCTCACAGAGGCACACAGGCCAATACCCGTTATAAATATAGAAAAGGGGGTAACAGAGTTCAGAAGATCAGTAATGGTGGAAGAAGTCACTGAAACATGTTTTCTTACAGTTTCGTAGGCTACGCAAAACTTAAGGTTTTACACAAAAGTCCTTTCTTTCCCCTCGCCTTTCCTTCAAAGGCCTTTTCTTTCTTTCTTTCTTTTTTTCCATCTTGGATGTTGTAATACATAAAAATATTTAAATGGATGCAGCAATGACAGTGTGGCTTACAGGAAAAAAAATCTCATTTTTATTTATGTAAATGAAACTACAGAAAAAAAAGATAAATAGAATGAATAGTAGAAGACTCATTCTTTTTAACAAGTTTACTACGACTACAATCATTGTCCTGCTCCTGCAGCAAGACAGGGACAGGCACAAGTTAAAGTGAGGTAGAAAACATCTCCAAGTTACAGTGGAAAAGAGAGAACCAGTTTGGCTCTGTCCTATTGGATGTGAAGCACTGACCTGCTGCAACAGACAAGGTCAGCATTAGTCCTTGTAAAGACAGTTTGCTGCCAGAGGGGCTGGGAGCTCCCAGTGCAATGGCACACCACAGAAGAGTAAATTGGTGAGAATCACCAAATTATGAAGCTGTTACTAAGTTTAATATAATTCCTCCCTGCAAGTGGCCACACAGGAGTGACAGAGCCATCATTGTCCCATGCAAAAACATCCAGAACCATCTAATTTACAACCTGTCAGGCTAATGAATAATCACATGAATGAACATGATCTTTCTGTGAAATATCACAGCATCCATGCTATTTGTATTCATGCATCTACAGCCTATACTGAATCACTGAAATACAGAGGAAGAGCACATGCTATAACAAAGTTAAGTTTGTCAGGCATTCCCTGAAATAAAAGTCTTTAATAGTCAATTTTCAACCTCACTGAAGCATGAATCCAATGCTGGGAATTTCATATCTGCTTAAAGCAAGTTAGACCAAGATGTATGATACAACTAAAAAAAGAAAAAGTGTACTTACTAATGTAAATTGCTTAAAACATGTTAGAATGCAAATCAGCATCTTTTAATGCTGGTCTGATGTCAAGAGATAGACAAAGCACTGAAAATTAACAGGTTTGGGGACATTCATATCTCTTTCTCACAGTCACACCTGCTAAGAGTAAGTTTTATTCCTACCGCATAAACTTTTTCCCAAAGCAGCTTGCATTTCTCACTTTTGTGAGAATGCAAGGATTGCACCATGTGGTAGGTACTAATATATATTCACAGAGAAAGACATCACTAAGCCTCAAGAGAGTTTTTAGTTATCCCTTCAGAAAGCTACTCAATGTAATATGCAATTTAGTAGTGGACGTTTCCCAAAATTTGCAGGGGGTCCAACAGAGGGGGATTGGTTTTATCTTCATTCAGCAGAAGGAATCACTTTGTAACAAGCAAAACTTTACAGCCAGCAAACACATCTCACGTGGAGACAGCAGAGTAACGCTACTGAATGAATGGGGATATTATGAGTGTGAAGCAGAAGCCAACTTAATCCCTACTGAAAACATTCAACTCTCTGGCAAAATGTAAAAAACAGACATCTAAGAACTCTAACAGAGATCTCTCTAGAGTTTGAAGTACCACTGAAAGAAAAATAAGACAAAACAATCTATCGAGTAAGGACACATGTTTTTGTTGGCAGTTCCAGCTGTTTAAAAAAAAAAAAAAGTGTGAAAACATAACATGATCTATAGCACTTCCAATGTCCAGTGACTTCAGTGAGAGTCTCTGCAATGATCTGACAAAGCTCTGATCAATGACCTGCAACCAGTAAGTACAAAACCAAAGTAGCTCTGACCATTTGATATTTGCATTTAGATAACTTATGTTCTCTGTGGCTTTTACCCCATAAATTTCCAAGTGCATTCACTACTCTTGCATGTCTGTGTGAGATGAGGATGTTTATCCTTCTGAACATAGAATTAGGCCCACATACCCTTGTAATAATTATTACATGGGAAAACCAGACATGCAGGCCAAAGATATGACCAAAAATCTTTTATTTCTGAAGTACTGAGTGAGCTAGCTAACAGAGGTCCTCGGCAGATTTTTATGGTTGCTTGGAGACAAGGAGTGGAGACTGATAACCAAACTAGAATCAAAACAGTCCAAGACCAAATAAGAGCCTGTCTGAACTCTCCCTAAGTTCATTATTTGCACTGAAGAGTTTTCCTGAGCTTTCTGAAGTCATTGAAAAGATTCCTGTTGACTTCAGTATACTCTGGATCATATGCTGCGGTCACACATTCCTTCTGAATCAGACAGAACTATTATCTCTGTTACTTGACAATATTTGCTCTTCTGTGACTAGTGTGATGCCCTAGCCTTTTCAGGCTTAACAAAACCAAACCTGTCTTACCTGTCATACCGTGCATTTAGAGGAGATTGTCCACCATTAAATTTAGGACTGCTTCTAGAAATGGTACTTCCTGGTGAGGTGTTTGCTAACCGCTGCGACAGATACATAACAAATCCATAATGAGTTTGATGAACACAGTGTAAACATTTAGATTTTTCATGAAAAAAGTGTGCAGTATATTTTCATATATATTCAACTACTTATTTTTATTAAGCCTCATGCTTTATACAGGACTTCATGTCAAAAGGCCTATTGCATTTTGGCTCCACTGTTGCGTTAATACTGAACCTGCTAGCCACACGGAACCACAAAAGACAATGGAAATTCCAAGAGGATGCTTTCACTGACTTTGAAATGCTAGACTTTGAAAAGTAATGTCCAGAATAATGACATGTTTTCTACTGAAGTGAAAAGGAAAATGTCACTGGCTGAGCTAGTTTCAGTAGTGATACCTCCTGGTTCTGGAGTGAGATAGTGGAGAGAAGGAGAGATCCCAACCGATAGCACGTGACAGTATTTTGTACATTCTGCTGTCCCTCTACATGTTTATTCACTGGCAACAGTTTCCTCTGTCTTCTCTGTAATCTGCCTCTCCTACGTTTCAGGGCATGAAAGAAGAAATTATATTTCTTGTTGCATCTACAGTGAATCTCTGGTAGCCTGTATCAGCAAAAGGCACTCATGTTCATTGGTACAGTATGCTGGAAACAGGCAATGACCCCTATTTTCCTCCTTCCTGGCCAGTATTTTTGTGTGCCCATTATTCTGGCCCCAGGCTTCCCAATACTGCGAAATGGCAGTGTAGAGTAAATTTTTTCTAACTTCAAAGCCTTCCTTTCTCTAATTCAGAAGATGGTGGGTTACGTGTGTTACAACGGATTACTGTACAGCTGTGATAGCTCAGAAGGGTCTGACTGAGGACCCTATCATCAGCAGTCCCTGCTATTTATTTTCCCAGTGAGTTGCCTGGACAAAACTTCAAATTAGCTTAAGACCTTGCTACTAAACTAAACTAAAAAGTTTTCTGAAAAAGTGTGCTTTCAGTGATAGGGCATTCCCACATACATGATACAAACATATTCCCTTTAGTGCAAGAGAAACTGATGAATTATTCAACTCATCAGATACATTTGGCCAAAGCACCTCAGAAAGTAGTTGTGCTCTAACAAAACTCCATTATTTCACAAAACAAAAGTAAAATCTAAAAATATTCAACTACGCAAGTGTATTCCCAGAGTGAGTCCACAGAATAAAACTCAATTTTCTGAGTACCCACTGAAGTACAAATAAATTTGCATTTGGTGTATTATTTCTTAAACTTTCTAGTACAACATAATAAAATGATAAATACATACCAATGATCTGTTGTACTTGCTGAAACTGTTTTCAAGTGCACTTCTTAAACCATCATTGCTGTCATGCAGCTTTCTATTAGCTGACCTAACAAGGAAACATAGTTTAACTTGCAGGAGTAGAGTAAACAAAACATTAAAGATTATGTAACTTACTACAAAGAAAAAATAAAAAAAATTACCTATAAAAAAACCCTTTTGTTTTTCTTTAGATAAACACAACAGAGTAACGTGGAACTAGAAATGTGTTGTCATATACTCAAACAAATGATTGTACTTGAAAAAAGGACTGTGAAGTTTAGCCTCCAGTAGCAGCCTAGGAAACCCTGTTTCACTTTTCTAGCATGGTCTGTGGTCAGCTGAGGGGAAAAAGGGTAGTAAACAGATACAGCCATTTCTGAAATACAAAGCGACTACCCTTTAAGTATTGCTGAGATAACTCTAAGGACAGATGTGATTCAGTCACTTGAAACAAAGAGTATGTTTAGGATGAAGAAATTAACTAAGTATGTAAAAAACCTCATTCATCATGACCCTCCTCGAAAGCAAAAATCTCTGCTCCCCTTGTATAATACTGCACACACTTAGTGCTTTCCAGTAATGGTTAAGACAGGAAGTTACTGGAGAAGCGAAGTCAATAAAAAGAGGAGCCAAGTAATAATTTTTCTAATGGTATGGATAGACTAAAATCTCGTTCAGCCTGTCATAAAGAAGTGAAAATCACTGAAGCTAAGAAAAAAAGAAAAAACAACGAAGAGTTAGTGGCTCAGTAGCACAGCAGAGTTAGTAGCACAGTACCTTCTATGAGAGCTGAGCACAGTACCTTCTTTGAGAATTGAGGCCATTTCAATATTTTTGCTTGGTATTTTTCCCAAATACTATCCCAGTCTTTTGCATACAAAAACACTTACCCCCGAATATGCTGGGACAAAGTTTTGTTAATAAAAATCTGAATTACTAAGAACTTACTGAAGTATTTCAATTTGTCTCTCCAGATTATCTCTGTTCTCAGTATACTCTCGTATCATTTCTAGGTCTCTGCAAAAAAATACCAAGAAGTTATACTTTATAGGATATCCTTTTTTGTTTTTATAATATTGCTTTTGGCAGAGGACAAAACTCAGCAGTCAACATCTATAAGAGGTGATCAATATAGAGTGAGGAAAAGATATAATTTCAAAATATTTCTGAATACAGTTTTTTTATGTTTACATTTCTGCTGAAATATGTTAAAAGTTATTTTATGCAGAGTAAAATCACTTGGTAACTTCATTATCTCTGCCATTATATGTCAACAAAGACTGAATGAAAAATAAAAGATCTATAAAATAACCATATGGGCTGCCCCCTTTCCCGTTGAAATATCATTTGTGGTATCTGAAGATAACCACATAATGAAACTGTTGTTTACCCTCCTTTAAATGAATATCTACAAGCAGCTTTCATTCACTTTAGAAAAAAATGGTTGAGACTTATATGGGAGGCTTACAAAACTATTCTCCCTGATATTCATACAGATATTCATCTGAGTGCAAGTCATGGAGGAAAATAATGCCCGATGCTATAACTTTTACTCCTAACTAAAGTCCCAGTAAAATCAATGGGCTTCCCTGCAAGATTATGAGAGTTCGCATCACATCTAGAACTTGCACTTTCAGAAACCTGACAAGAGAATTGAACAGTAGTCCTGGCATACTTTGCATGGTGTCAAATATTTACCTGTCATTTATGGCAAATTTAGAAAATAACAATTACCAGCTGCATGCAAAAAAAAACTGTATCAGATAACAGATTTTTTCCCCCAGTGAAAATGCTATCATGTAGAAGTACCTTACCTCTCAGTGTTCAAAGTCTGATCCGCATACTCGCTTTTCAAGCTATCTAATTCACTCTGTAGAAAAGCTATATTTGTCTGTGCTTCTAAAAGATCTTTCTTAAGTTTCTGATTTTCCTTTAAAAAAGGAAGATATTATATGTTAGCTGTCATGGTCACCTGCATAAAATGTTGACCTGTTACAACAGTAAAATAAACGCCATAAAAATTAAATAAAAATGAAACACTAGAAAATTTGAGCATAGAGGAGGAAAGAAAATGAAAGAACTCTACATCAACAGAGAAGTCAGTAAATTAGCATGCAAGAACGACTGAACTTTTATTTTGCCATTTCATTTACACAAAAAGGGGACTATATCATCCCAAGCCAATTCTAAGTGTTATACCTAGAACGTATATGCATTTATACAGAACAGAGCTTTTTCACAAATTAAAGATCCTCATATACTTATCAATAACTTTAAAAGTTTATTCCGTAGCTTGACAGTAGTAAATGTAAAAAAAAAAAAAAAAAAAGAAACTGTATTGCAGAGGCTAAAACTCAGGCTAAATTAATATGGTAATGATAATCATCTCCTACCAGCAACATATCATGTATTCTTTTTTTCAATTCAACCACATCTTCCCTGTGGTTTACATTTTTGGATTGCTCCTCCAGCTAGAAGGATAAATATGCATAATTAATATATGTTATTGATTGTTTTGATTCAAAGTACATAAAAAGTAATGGAAATCATATTAAATAGCCCCTAAAACATTTTAAAGCTATTAGAAGTTTTTTAAACCCAGAGTTTTCCCAAGTGTGTGAGTAGGCAGCGTTACGCCAAAAATCACTGGCTTTCTATATTAATTTTTTTAAGCAATAGTTAAAAAATGTTTAATGAGCATTTTGCACTCTGTAGGTGTTGAATATGCATAACTAGTGACACAGAAGCCAGCTTCTGGGAAGATATAAATGGGTGTATCCTCACTAACATAAAAAAAAACCCCAACATATGCTACCTCATCTGCGTAGTATTTGTGCTACAAGCTCTCATGTTCCTTGATAGAAATTTACATTTCTATCAATGCTCTTTTAAGTGCAATTCAATATGAAGAAACAAAAAGTATACCCTCACTGGTTGCTATAATTCTGGTAAAACTTATAGTAAAAACTAATGTTAAAATGAAATCCAAATTACAAAATAACCCAAACCGATATCCATATATCTGAGATTTCAGTGTACCTTAGCTTAGATATCAAATTAAAAGATTGGGTTGAAGTTAAGTTCAGATTAGTAATGACTAGGTACACTAGTAATTTCAGGTTAAAATTACACCTTAAACCCACCTCTACCATTAGCATTCGAGAGAAATGCACTAGCTGCTAAAAGGCACTATATTACTGTAAATTACTATATTTGGGTTGCCAATTTCATCTAAATCTATAAATTACAAATACTTAGAGGCAATATATAGGGCTATTTCCAATGTATCAAATACGAGACTAGGTAACTGCAATGTTAACAAGTTGATGGACCTAGAAAATTATTCAGCCACAGAATTTGGCTAGCAGTTGGTCCCTTTAGAATTAACGCATCAGCACAGAATGACAACATAACCTAAAAAATTATTTGCAATTGCCATTTACTAATACAGGGTAAATTAAAAAGCTACAATTATTATATCCACCTTGGGAAAGCACTTCTTAAGGTCAGCATCTCTTAAAACACTTTAAAAACTCTCTCCATTACTTCAACTCACCTTTTTAAGTTTTTTTATTGTCACCTGAAGATCCCCAACTTCAGTATCATACTGGCGCTTCAGCTCATTTAGTGCTTCTTCAGCTTTTCGTTTCTCCTGCAATATTTTTATCTCATTAAAAGTTGAGAGAGGCTTCAAATGTTTATGAAAAAATGCATCCACCAGTTTGGAAACCACACACTTTCCCCTTAGATTAATGCGTGTAATTTTGTCTTTCCATTATGTCAACCTGCCTCTTCCTTAAGATCCACAGATTCTGATTCTGTAATTGCAGTCCATATGTAAAATATTCATAGAAATAAAATGGTAAGGTGGAAGCAAAGATATGGATCATTTCAGTATTTATTATTCATGTCATAGTCTCCTGTGCTTAACATTCTCAATGTCTTAAAAAAAAAAAAGAACCTGAAATAGAAGTGTTCAAATTTTATTTGTACATAAATTTAGGTGTGTACTACATACACAGATGTATACATATACCCCTGCACATCAATCAGGGCATTACATCCTCTTTTTTCAGATGAGTTGTCTCTGGCTCAGCATACAATGTGCTAGTAATGACATTACTGTGCCACCATCGGTTACTTATTTTTGGTTTTCTTCTAAATTTTTTTACTTGCAAGTGTTGGAATGTTACAGGCCCATGTTCAGTAAGAGGTATGCTGATGACAGCATCTTCAGTTTCATATGGTAATTGGTCTGAGTATCAAACCAAGTACACTATTCTGAGTTTTATTTTAATCAAAACAAAGAGATTTTGAAAGGAAGTTACATCAAACACCATGAGAAGAATGGTATGTTCCACATGCTATAGATGAGAACGTGCTTAACTCATTCCAGACACTCCCCAGGGAGTTCAGTGCAGTTTCACAACGCAAGAAACCAGAATGCATCAATCATACGTGGTGCCAATGAGACAAGTTGAGTTGTCACACAGAAAAGACAGACATGGACTTTGCTCAGAATTCAGTGCTTTCCTCTAGATGATTCTGACATCCATGCGTTAAAATGATAATCAAAGTAATTAGATTAAGCTGGATTCTCTTACTGTTGGCACCTATATAGGACTCCTACATATTGTTTGGTAACTATTTGCTTCGCTTGAAGAAACAAAATATAGGACAGGCTCAACCTGCAGACAGTATCATGCAGAAGCAGGTGTCACGGTGGTATGAGTGAGATCACTCTGACAAACAATAGCCTTGAGTACAGGCATTAAGGTTAATGTCTTAGTACAATCCCACAAAGTAAATATCTTACATTTACTCACAGGGCGTTTTAGCAGGTGGAGTATGTGGACCTATGAGCTAAAGGGAACATTTAGGAATGAAAATAAAAAAGTGTTGTGAGAAACAAGTTACAGCCCACCTTTCATATTTATAGCTAGATGTGAACAGAGAAATTGCAATTCATGCAACTCGGTGACAATTTGAGGACTTTTTAGAATGAGAACCACAAACTAGATGTGGATAATACCTAGCAGATGTGGTTTTACATACTGGCAGTACATAGAATCATAAAATCATTTGGTTGGAAAATACCTTTAAGATCATCAAGGCCAACTGCTCCTGTTCACTACTAAACCATGTCTCTAAGCACCTTGTCAATCTGTCTTTTAAATACCTCCAGGGATGTGGACTCAACCACTTCCCTGGGCAGCCCGTTCCAGTGCCCGACAACCCTTTTGGTGAAAAAATATTTCCCAGTATCCAATCTTAACATCCCCTGGCACAACTCCAGGCCATTTCCTCTTGGCCTATTGCTTGTTACTTGGGAGAAGACTGACACTCACCTGGCTACAACCTCCCTTCAGGTAGTTGTAGAGGGTGATAACGTCTCCCCTCAGCTTCCTCGTCTCCAGGCTAAAGAACCCCAGTTCCCTCAGTTGCTCCTCATCAGATTTGTGCTCCAGACCCCTCACCAGCTTCCTTGCCCTTCTCTGGACATGTTCCAGCACCTCAATGTCCTTGTAGTGAGGGACACAAAAGCTGAACACAGTATTGGAGGTGCAGCCTCACCACAGCCAAGTACAGGGGGACAATCACTGCCCTCATCCTGCTGGCCACACTATTTCTTAAACAAGCCAGGATGCTGTTGGCCCTCTTGGCCACCTGGGCACACTGCTGGCTCATGGTTAATCAGCTATCAACCAGTACCCCCAGATCCCTCTCTGCCAAGCAACTTTCCAGCCACTCTTCCCCAAGCCTGTAGCGTTGCATGGGGTTGTTGTGATGCCAGTACAGGACCCAACACTTGGCCTTGTTGAACCTCATACAATTGGCCTCAGCCCATCAATCCTGCCTGTCCAAGTCTCTCTGTAGAACCTTCCTCCCCTCAAGCAGATCAGCACTTCATCCAGCTTAGTGTCATCTGCAAACTTGCTGAGGGTACACTCAATCCCCTCATCCAGGTCATTGACAAAGACATTAAACAGAACTGGCCGCAACACTGAGCCCCGGGGAACACCACGCGTGAATGGCCTCCAACTGGATTTAACTCCATTTACCACCACACTCTGGGCCCAGCCATCCAGCCTTCACACATTTGGGCCTGGCCATCCACATCACTGTGGATGTTCTCAGAGCAAGCAAATATGCACATCCCAGTCACCTTTTTACAGCAGTGAAAAAGTCTCCAGAGCTTTTTTCAGTGATTTACCACTTTTGGCAGAATAGAAATTTTCCAGAGCAAATATATTTGTTTTCTAAACATAAATGCTTAGTCTCTCTGGAAATTGAAAGTTTATCTCTACTGAGAGTTGCATTATCATTAGTCAAATACATTTGACATTTTTATGTCATTATATTTTGTTTCTAGGAAAACAACTGACTTTTATGGTTTGGTAGGAGTGTTTCCCTTGTGTAGAAACAGATGCTTTTGAAGCACATCTATCAGAATACCATTTATCTTCACAGATCAATTACCTTGAACTATTTAAAATCAGCAAGTTGGCAGACTGCACTTTATTGCTTCTGATTCTGCAAATACTTGGTGAAAGAACACATACCAAATATACATACATTCAGTATACTGTGTATCCTACAAAGGAATAATTATGCCCATAGTATATGTTTTAATTAATGCATTTCTTATGTCCATATTAGAACAATTCCACAAACTGTCATTCTTACGCACATTATAAAATTAGGTTTACCTTATGTGAATTTAGTAAAAGTTCAACGGGAAGCAGACAACACTGGTGGGGTGGTTTTAGTGTGCTGCTTTCTATTGGAATTACACAGCCACATGTGGCTCTAATACATATCTTTCAGTGGGTAAGGGGAAGAGGATTCTTGTACTTTCCCATCAAGACTGCAAGACAGTTGAAACAATGGCTAAAACTTGAGCACTTTGAAACAGAATTTCCCATCAACTTTGGGAGGTCCTGGCCCTCACAGACTGTCATCACAATTACCCTCTCATATGTCTGTAATTCTCCAAAATACAGATGCAGGATGAGAATTGGGAAAAGAAAGATCACCACTCCAGGCAGATAAACAAATTATCTAAGCATTAATTTCTACATAAATTCATCTTACTAAGAGAACTAGATGCCATTCTTTTATGGTGAAATGTCACTTTCTGCAATCTGTTCCCAATACTGGTCTCAGAAATAAATTCCTCCAGGCCAGCATATTCTCACAAAAGAGAAAGACTTTTTTTTCTTGGTTTATTACATCTGAGCAGCCATTCCTCTTTGGGAGAACATTAAGAGAATACATTTTTGATCTTAGGGATAGCTTCTTTTCATCTAGGCCCTGCCTTCAGTGGCTTTGAGTCAGCCCATCAGGATCAAAAACACACCTGGCCATCATTCCTGGATAAGATCATTGAGAGTTTCATAAGTATGAAATTCTGCAAATATGAAATACTTACTTCCTTTTTAACTTTATGTTCTGCAGCCTGTATCCGTTGTTCCATCTCTTCCTCCAGCTCACTGAGCTGAACTGCTGCTTTATCCTGAGCTCTAAAATTTAAAAGTAAATACTCTTTTAGGAATTGACCTCTGGCTTGACAGAAACGTTGTGTGAAACACATCTGCCTACCTCAGCTGAAACAAATTTGACAGACAGACATGGAAACAGTTTAACACTGCCCAGACCTTGAAACCGGTGTGGTTGGAAACCAAAAACACAAATTAATTTGAAGATCCAGGCAAATTAGATTTTAAATAATAGCTGACAGCTGATGATCAATATGAAATACATTACATCTGCATTTTGAAAATTAAGTTACACAGATAAAAGGCCTCTCTGGTTACCACAAGAAGAGACTTCAAAAGGGTAACTACAGCAACTTGCATCACCCACACATACAAGACCTCTGTCCTGAGGTTTTGGCAATAATGATGTGAGATTACAAATACTGAGTAGTTACAATAGGTAAATACAACTCTTGAAATAAAGAAGCAAAAATATGGTTTCTAAAATGGAAGCATAATGGGCCTGTATGCTAAAACTCAAAGTCACAGACAAGGAAGAGGAGTCAACATTTTCGTTTCAAGACGTTAAACCTAAGAATAGTGCCTGCAAAAATTTGGTCCAGGATTTACCCGAAGGATGAACAGTGAATCATTTGCAAGCTGCTATATGTGCTTATGCACCTGTGGGTGCATATAAACTAACATCTGAACTGAGTTTACAGAAATACTCTGCATGACGTATTTTGGCACTTTAACCCAACAAAGTGTGATACAGAAAAAAGTAACTGCGTAACTGAACTAGAAACACACTCACTATACCTTTTTACTGCGATGGCCAAAGTTTCCATCTCTGTGCTTTGAAGTTTGATCTCTCGGATGAAGTTCTTAATGACATGTTCGTACGGCTGGATTAATCTTGGTTCCGCTATGTGTATGTTCTGATACAGAACACTGACCTGCTCTTGTCTGAAAAAGAGAGATACCATTTTAACTTGCTCACTTGGAACAATGTTCTATAACAGGTTTGAAAAATGCAATACAAATTAAGATATTCCCCTCTTTGCATATTTTTACAACTTATTTTATTACAATAATACCATAATTGTTACTATAGCTCAGTTTCCCACTGTAAACAACTGAAGTATTTCAGCACACCATAAAATCTGTTTCCAGCTGAAATGCTGACATTCATTTCAATATACAGAAACATAACAGCAGCACAAAGAAATATAGATTTACTGGTGCCAGAGGCATTTCTGTGTACATACATATTTCTGTCTTGCAAAGGGTTTCCTTTACAAAGACTAATGCTTTAGCTGTATTCAGTATTTCCAGAAGTTAAGTTAAACTTAATGTGCCACTCCGAATATCTTCCAATGTATGCACAATTTTTTTTCAAAACGTATTTTAAACAAACTAACGTCAAGGTTCACAAAGAGTCACAATAATGTGCAGATTTATCTGATAATCAGATGCTAGAAACTAGGTATAAATAATACATCACTAAAGAAATCCACAAATGTTTGTTTACTCAATTAATAATTTGCATTTTAAAAACTGTTAAGGACACTTTCCTTAGCAACAGATTTGCGCTAAAACAACACTGACATTATCAGCACCATCAGAAATACTAAAACTAGGAGAAACAAACAAAAAAACTGTATACTTAAAATCTGCCCTCCTTTCACTCTGTACTATCGCAACGCAGATAAATATGAGATTTCTGCACAACAGAGTTTTGGAACGGTTCTGAGGATAACATGTATCACAAAATAAGTCTGAGGTTTGGTTTCATCAGATCTCAATTAAATTTCAAGTGTACAGCAGATTTATAGCATTTAGACACTGATTTCCAAGTACACACAGCTGGGCAAACAGTTAAGTTCAGTGTCTCAAAGTGTTACCATTTACAGAATTCCTACCACAGTTCCATTAACGTTGGGTAGGCTTGAAGCTGGAGCCTGGCTGTACTTCAAACATTACAAAACATAGCCTCTCCACAGTCTCTCTGTTTGAAATTCCATTTATTTTTGACAGTTGGACCGGGAGCTGGTAACGTATGCTGCATTTCATAAATTCCTAGCACTTCAGCAGTTGTCCTTCAGAGCTCCAAATTGCTCACCAGAACAGCCAATAAACAATTGCAGAATAGTTTCAAATTTTAGATAGAAGCAGACATTGTACATATCCAGAATTAGCTGCTGAGGAATGTCACTTCTTCAAACCATGTGAATATACGCACAGTCTTTTAAATGCATGTAAAATAGAAACGGCACTAGCCACAGTGAGATGGACAGGGTTTACCCATCTTTCAAGGCAGATAAAATCAGCACAATCTAGGTCAACATATATGATTTTTAGAAATACATAATACAAGCATGAAATCTGTGTTCTGGAATTTTCTTTTTTCCTTTAAATTTCACCAACAAGATGCTTACTAATAACCTTGTTTACTAGAAAAGCAAGCAAACTGTAGGAAAATTACTTGCTACTTGGTGCTAACATAAAATATTCATTACTTGAGCATGTTTTCCTGATTCTCTTCCAAATCACAGGTCACTGAATTAAGGTTGGCTCTTTAAAGACCTGCATACCTTTTTTCATAAGAATTACAGGGTTATGTCAGTACTCTTTCTTTCTCACCATCTTGCGCAGAATTAATCAGCTGCTGCCTTTAAAACAAATGAAACTACATCCGTAAAACTACACCGTACCTCCAACCGTACTACAAATCCTGTGTTCAAAACCAGCACATACATAATGTTAACACCAGAGGCCTCTTACCATGCAGATTACTAATGGAGTAGCAAAACTGAAGGTACAGGGTCTCACGCTGATGGGAGTAGAGAATCAAAGTTACTCTGGCCTTTGCTTACTGTATTTTGTGCCAAGAGCCCAAGACATTTGTAGTGGAATTTTGTAATGTATTTCTGCAACTTTCCTTCTCTTTACAAGAACACCACAGCCACTCCTTCTTGCAGCTTCTTTTCAAAGTATGTGCAAATATACATACCAAAACTGAAGACAGAAATCAGTATCTCCGTGCTGCTTAGCCTCTGCCATACAGCTAAGTCTGCTTTAAGATGCAGTAGTCAGAAGCACAATGTAGCTACCGTGAGAGTTTATTCTCCCTCTGTGATATAAAAACCTCTTTATATTTATTATTCCTCCTTAGCCCAGTGACCAGCTATCATCCAGATGGATTCAAAATATCTCAGTGACCCAGTTTCATGAAGCAGTACTTAGGCTTAAGACGCAAAACAATACCCACACAGACACAACTGTGCGTGATCCAGGAATGGGCCTGAAAGGCTTTTTTAGATTAAAATTGGTCACTGAAATTCCCAGTGACACTTACCTGAGTGCTCCTATGGCAACTTTATGGGAAGTCTTAATTACAAACATGACTCAACAACTACTGCAGCAACAAAAGAATAGAGGAGAAATTAAAGTCATGCAACAAAATTGATGAGACTCTCCTTAAATCACTTATGCCTTCAGCAAGAAGTAATACACTTTCATGAACTGGGAAGACCACTATTGATTTAATCACTCCAAGGATCCGTGATGAATTAGCAGCAAGCACACTGTGATAGTATTTTATAGAAACACAGGATTTTTAGAAGGATGCAGCTATATTCACTCTATATCAATGTGCAGCACGTGTTTGATGATTATGAGAGGAATTCTTCTGAATTGCCTCCTTCTATATTTCAATCACTCTTCTGTTTTCACATGCTTTGGTAAAATATCAGTGACACCACTGCAGTGGGACAGCTTAGTTGCAATGAATATTGCCTAATTTGTTTGTTTGTCTCCAGTTACCCTTGAATACAAGCTATTTCTTTCTACATATTCATTAGTTACTCAAAATTATTTATCAAGGAAGATTTCACAAATGGATTTCACCAGGCTGACTCCTGAACTCTGAATAGTCTATCCTTTTGCTAGACAAAAAGGCAACTAGAATGCTCTTACTTCAGTTTCAGCAAAATTCATCAGAAATGCTCAGATTTTCCCTTTAAAACTGGTCTTCCTTTAAATCCTGAAATCACTTATAAATTGATTTAGCTGCACTGCTTTAAGTTCCACACTAACACAACTGTAGACATTCACAAATACTAAGAAAGAAACAGCATTTTTGATATACAACATGAAATAAACTGTCCCCTAACCATCTGGCACTATGGTTACACTACCTACCATACATGCCTTTCTGCTGCTTCTACAAAGTACAGACACAAAACACTAGTACACAAAAAAGTATAGTACCCTGACCAAGTACTGCTCTGGCTTTACCTTACCTCATCTCAAAGGTTTTATAATGTAAGCTGTCTGTAAAATTAGTAAGTGGAATTAGTCAATACTTGCCCACCTTCACATATGAGTTAAATTAAGCAAAGTTACTGTATTCACATGGTTTCAGAGAGTTTCCGAGAGAATTCAGAAAGAAAATAAAACTGCCATGATGATAATGCAATCTGTAACATGATAGACTTAAAAAAACATGGCAGAATACAAGAGGAGCAGAAGAGGAAAAAAAAACAATAAAAACAACACTGGGATTAGAGATATCAGATATTTGGATTATATAAAGTGGCAAAATTTCATTTGACCCACAGAGCTATGCTAATTCTTATCAATTCATAGCATTATTTTGGTTTGCTGAATGTACAGTGACCGTTCGCTTAACTATTCACAAACTGAATGCTGCTCAGAGGGCATTGATGGAATTTATCAAGGAAGAGCAGCTCTACAGTTGATCAGTATCTTACATGTGTTCCCTATGTAGCTGCCTGGGAGAGGATGCCATGTCCCCTTAGTCTGACCCCAAGGGCAGTATTTTCAGGAGTTTTCCACCAAAGATGTACAAAGTGCAATAAGCTAATGGAAGACTGGAGGAAATCAAAGATGTGCCAGTGGAGTTATCACACCACCTTCCCTCATTCACGTGGTCAAGATTCAGTGTTTCTTCTGTTGCGATTTTGCATATGTTTACCTGGGTCTTCTTTAGAAAGGTGGAGACTGACAAGATGACCGGGCACAATTTCAGGTCCCTCCTGTGCAGAGCACTCTGGGGAGCACAACACAGCAAAACAAGGTATAAGCTCCCTTAGGCAGGAGCTGCACGTGGGCTGTCAAGCTTAGCAGGGAGAGGGTTGTATTGAAAGGCAAGAAAACTAGACCAAAGTATTCCCCAGCAGGACAGTTTTTATAGGTCCTTCTGTGTACATGCACATCTTTCTCAACACCATCCCTTGCCAAATACTGACTTCTGTCTTCACTTCTCTCTTCTTTCTTATCCATGTTCTTACCTGGAGGCTTAAGGTCCCCAAACACCTCCTCTATGTTTTCTTGACCCAGACATCTTTCCATCACTGGAAAAATATACTTTATATTTTTGTAGGTGGTGGTAAAAGCAAAGATAATCACCACTACACTTAAAACTGATTTTCATGCTGATAATGTGCTCCCATTCCTAAGTCTTAGAACACATATTCTAACAGTCTCTTCCCAGTGTAGGTGAGCTTGTAAAATTACTCTCATGACTTGTAGCTGCTCTGTTCTCATATGGGCATGAAGAGATGAAGTATTAGGTCACCTGAGCTGGAAGGTCTGAGCTGGGTGGTCGGAGGAAAAAAAAGATCAAGCCTTATACATTCAATGATTGCCCTTACACTGGAGACCAACAGCCTATGTGTGCCACCAAGAGATAAGAAATACCTTTTCTTGAAAATCAGACACATTGGATATGCCATCATATCGGCCACCAGCAAAGGTCGACCAAATCCGTTTCAAATTGGAAAGGATCTACTTTTGTCGCAGCTGAGTGCCTAACACTTCCTCCTAGATTAAGTGCCTTGTGGAAAAACAGATTACACAAAACATTAACATGGTATTTCTCAACCAGAAGCACTATGTGGTTTTTTTAATACTTTTATTTTTCTATATCTGACCCTCCAGAAACAGGCTGCAAACAAATCTGCAGTCCCCAGATGAGAGAACCTGGACAAGGACTGATTCCCAGGGAAGGGATTTTTAATGTTTCCAAGGAATAAATACTGTTCCATTCCTAAAGACAGAGGTGTGATTTGGAGCTAGTGGAGCAAGAGTGGAAAAGACTGAGGCAGAGGGAGGGAAAGATGAAATCTGTGGAAAAGGAGAACACTCCAAAGGATATCGTTATGACAAATGATCCCGTGACATGAAAATACTAGGAAAACGAATGCTACAGTGCCTAAGTTATTTGGCACAGATGCTGTTCTGATTAAAACAAAAAAAAAAGCAGAACAGCAGTAAAACCTAAGGTGGGTCAGAAAGTCTTCTAGCTCACTGGAAGGCATCCATCACACTTCCAGCAGAGCACATTTGTCAAACCCCTGTCATGAGATGTTTTAAAAGAGAAGATATCATTCTTACAGCAGAGATCCCCTCTCCAGCACTGTGACAAAGGTGGACCCAACATCTGTTTTTCATCAGGCTTTGCCCGAAATCCCCTCTCCAGGGAACACACTTTTACTTCCAAGGAAATCTTTCCAGTACTGATATCACGACTCATCATCTCTTGGAAGTAAACACAAATTGCTGACAAGAGTTGATGCTGTGCTCTGTAATGACTTTGGCAAAAATCCATCCAGGCTTATGACAGCAAGCGCATGACAGGTTTTGGACTTTTTTTTTATGCAGCAGAGCCTCTCTCCTTTGCTGTAGCACAGCAGTATATCCCACGAGCATCGCCTGTCTTCACAGTTTAAGTAGCTCATGTTAAAAATGGCACTCTTTTCTCCTTTTATCACATCCCCCAGACTCACATTTTCTATACAGCTCCAGATGACATGATTGGGGGTGAACTGTTATCATAATCACATTAGGAGACTTTGGAATTGTATGATGCATAAAATCTCACAGTCTGGCAGCGCTGAAATTGGAGTCCCATGAACAGTCAGCCTGGCCCAAAGTACAAGGCACACAAGTGAAACAGACCCCAAGACTAAAAAGCAGAGCAATGAAGTATGAGGACTCTCAGAAGCAGAAGAATTTAACTTGAAATAGGGATACAAACTTTATTCTCCAGATCCATCCACCCATTCATGCTCAAATTAATTTAGTTCATTTTCCAATGAGATTATCCAATTTGCCAAATATCACACAAAAATTGCCTGGTAGGGCTTAAAGGGATTCAGTTTATCTCTGAGTGATCCCACAATATGCAGGAACACACACAGCATACACAGTCCCAAGTCTTTGTTCTTTCTGACTGAAAGTCTTTGACATTAAAATTTCAAAATCTGTTTTCTGGGAAGTTTTTTGCCTGTAATTTACAGATGCAAATAACTGTCATAGCATTCATAAGTACAGGTTTTCTCTTGAAGCATCAATGGATGTTGGATCATTCTTTGTTCAAGCTGAAGAATGGAAAGGCATTGCCATTAGGAGACTTCCCCACATGGTTTAAAAGAAGCGCATGCCTATTAGGAGCGCAGAGGGAACCTTGCAATCTTACCACTGAAATCCAAACAGATCTGAGGTTGGCCACATATTAAAAAAGAATGCAACACCCAGCAACACGGTCAAGGGCTAAAGCCTTCCAGTATGGGTAGTACATGGGAGCATTCATTTTCTGGAGCATCAAATAGGTAAGTTTCTTAGCTTTTTCTTTCTACTTCTGTACCATTGCAAATACTTCTTTGAGGAACAAACTAACGAACATGCCTGAGTTCTCAATAAAACAGATGTCCTACGTCTCACACAGGTATACTCCAGTTGGCAATTCACTACATATAAACCAAAGGCATTGCAATCTTTTGTGTTTAATTACTCATTATACCTGACTGAATACAACAACATAGAAGGGTAGCTGCATTTTAAATAAAATGAATGCCAAAAAAAAACCAACCCAACCCAAACCCTCCATGCAATTCCATTAAAATCTGACTTCACACATTACATGAGGTCATCAGCCTGAAAAGACTTTCCACTTTTCTTTCCACTTTTTTTGTGCAAGAGGCACAATTGCCTACTCAGCACGTGTAAAGACTAAGGCAAACGGTACTTTGACTCACAGTGACCACCTTACCAAGAAAACTAACTGAATTTAGTCCCAAAAATCGGTTCAGATGGGGAGGGAAGGAGTAAGGCTGAAAAGAAAACTCTTTGATTTTACTCCTCCCATTTAACTGCAATTGATATAACCACAGCTCCATACAGACTTGGATTGTTTTAAATTGTAAGCTAACAAAACTGTGCAACAGAGACACCAGACTGCAGAGAGGCAGGATCCATCCCATAATCAAACTGTCTTTTTAAAAATTAATTAAATTAAAAATACGCTTATTGTAGTATATGCTTATTTTAGTACCTGGAACGAGGCAGTCCCTGGCAATAAGCAATGTTGCAGTATTTGCTACTACACTGAGGACTGGGTCAGGTTATTGATCTGTTACTGGGTTTCACACCTCATTATGGAGGCTCATTTATGGCTTTTAAAAGCACAGTCGCAAAAACAGAGGCTGAACCGTGTGTACTGATATCAGTGAAAAATTTCCCCTTGACTTCCATGGGCACTCAATCAAGCTCAGGAATGACAGAGACCACAGGTGTTTACTGTGTAATTTTCTCCCAACTTCAGCCCTGGTTTTATCTCACTATTTCCATCTGCCATGGCCTGTTTCTCTCTAAATAAACCACAGCAGCATCAAAGCACATGTGCCAGTGTTTTGCTAGACCAGGGCCAGAAGGCACAACATTTTGAGGGACTGAGCCCCAAAATGATCAAGATAAGAAACACACACGATCAAGATTAAGGTAATGGGCGATAGGACAAGAGGAAATGGCCTGAAGTTGCACCAGGGGCAGTTTAGATTGGACATTAGGAAAAATTTCTTCACTGAAAGGGCTGTCAAGCATTGCAATGGGCTGCCCAGGGAAGTGGTTGAGTCCCCATCCCCGGAGGCATTGGAAAGACGGTAGATGAGGTCCTTAGGGACATGGTTTAGTCGTGGGATGGCAGGGTTAGATTAACGGCTGGACTTTATAATCTGAAAGGTCTTTTCCAACCTAAACGATTCTATGATTCTAAGATAAAAAATACAGACAACTAACTCCACTCATCTGGATTTGAGGAGTTTCTTCTTTGTAATTACTTTTCTCACAGCTTTCAACACCAACATATGAAGAGCTACATATGAAGAGTAATAAACCACAATGTGAGGATGCCAACTGTTTTACAGTATTGGAGATGTAGGTGTGTTCCAAGCTAGGTCTGTTTTTCAAAGTACTGCCTTTCCCTAAAAAAACCTGAACTGATAAACAACTAAAAAGAATTAAATAATTTAAATAAAGATAAATAAGTTTTTTGAAGTACCAGCTTGTACTTTACAAGGTTTTGTTATCATCTGTTGCTTAAAATCTCTCCCATGCCCAGACTTCTCAAACGATGTCAATACATTCATTACTTACACAAGTAGTCCTAATGATTTGAGTGGGACTACTTACATGAAAAAAAAATGAGGCATACATTCCAGCAAAAAAAGATGTGGGCCACAAGTGGAAAAAAGTTGAGCTGTAACACAGATCTGCTTCTAGCACTTCAGGACAGGGAAGAGAAAGAGCAAGAAAACAAAGGGCACACTGTTCTTCAGCTGACGTTGGCACACACCTAATAAATACAGCCACCTGTGAAGGATGTCCAAAGCTATAAAGCTGGATACGAACAGAAAGTATTTACACTGAATACTGCCCACCTGATACATGTGTTTAACTACCAAAATTGAGTTCTGTTCGTGATTTTGGTGTATAAGAATCATAACACAAATGACATTACTGGTGTCATGGTGAATTTAACAAAACCAAAGGACGTTGCCTGCGCAGTCAAGCCAACAAAAGCTATTCCCCTTCCCTCCTACTACCCTCTTAGACAAACAACTGGACTACATTCAAACTGCTGCTGGAAACATAGTAACCAAGATACCGAGATAGGCTTATTACCGCAAGGAGATAGATGCTTTCACAAGCCACCACTGTTAATGAGTCAGATTTTTTGCCTCTCCTATTGAGCTTCTGCCTGGCTTTAGTTAATGAATTGCTTCCGCAAATTTTCAAACACCCTTTTTTGTTTGTTGTTCTCTTTCTGTAGAAAGCAAGTATGTAGCAAGGAAAGCATCATGGACTACGTAAGAAAGACCTGCATGAAGTTACTGATCTGTCTGAAATGGAGCCGTCCAGTAAGACTAACGCATGTTATTTACCCTTTCAGTTCAAAAAAGAAAAGAACATTCGACTCCAGTTGCGCACATGAGTAGCAGATTAAGTAACTGAAAATTTCTGTGCAGAAACTTTTCATCTCACAATCCAAACATGTTTTTACACATGGCTAGAGCCAAGTTATTGGGGTAGATAAGAATTTAAGGTGCATTCTGTGGAGACTGGTACAATAAAAATTTGCCAATGATTTGATACACGCTCCTGTAAAACAACAAACTGCACACTGAACTCTATTGTTACAAAAGTTACAGGAAAGCTAACGTGCTATCAACTTCAGTGTACCTCACAGCCAGGACCCACTGCAATTTGACACAGTCTATCTGGATATATTCATGTATGTATTTTTTTGTAACTGCCTCTTAAGTAGCTGCCAAGCCCTTAAACTCAGATTGCTTGTTTTTGAGCTTAAATGACAATTTTTAATGAAGCAGAGCTGCTCTGTGCTTTTTACAGCCAACATTTTCATATTAATTTTCAGCACCCCCAGTTTCAGGCAGATTATTGAGAATCACTGAAATGTGCCTCTGTAAACTGGAACCAGCTCGGTACCAACAGACCCGCGGTAGTCAGGTGTAATCCCAAACCAAGCGACTACCAGTTGTCTTCATTTCACTGACATCGAGGGCAAAGGCTCTCACGGACTTCAGCAAGCTCCTCGGTCCCAGAGCCGTACTCCGAAGCAGGGTTAACCTAGGGGCAGAGGTGACGTTCATCTGCCTTCCCCAGGAGAAGGAAGACAGGGGCACAAGCAAGGTGCCGGCAGCTGCTCGGGGGACAGCGGCGAGGAGCCAGCATCATCTGCGGCGCTGGCAGCGCTTTGCATCCCGTGGGGTTCACCGGCCCGGTTTTCCCACGTGGGCCCTGGCAGAGCGGCAGAGAGGAAGCGAGGAAGCGGCTGCGGGCTGGAAAAAGAGAGCTGGAAGCCCTCGACGGCGGGAAGATGCGGGGGGGGGCCCTGCACACCTG
>NW_009258791.1:156055-178239 GCF_000687185.1 Egretta garzetta
GGAGGTGCGAGGGCGGGGCCTCCCCTGAGCGCAGCTCTGCGCCCGGTGTGTCGCCAGCCGCACAGGTAACACGAACAGCACACGTAAAAAACACGTCCCACCCCCCTGCAGCACTCCAATGCGAGTCCCAGCACTACGCCGTCACTGTGTTAAATCTCACTTTTTACCGGCGGAACAAAATCACTCCTTACGCTCGTGGACGACAAGGAATCCAGGATGACCCGAAGTTTCACTAGACAAATTACTGCCGACTGTGAGTGGTCTTGGAGCTACACATTGCCGAGTACGTGCTTACTGCTGTCCCATCACCAGTAATTAAGAAACGTAGATTGCTAAAATAGCAGCTTAAACTGAAAATGCAAAAGCTAGATTCGAATCAATAAACAAAAGGAGCCAGATTTTCAGTGCCCTGTGCAGAAGAACTAGGGTCTTTCTTGACAGAAGTCACGGCTTCTCACTTTCTTGAAGTCAGACTCAAAACTCAGATTTCATTGGAAACAGTTAAATTTTGACTGAAAGGTTTTTCGGGGTTTATTATTATTATTATTTATTTCCCCGCATTTATTCTTGTTTCTGTCTACCTGCAAATGTATATCGCGTATACCAAAGTTGTGATAGAGTTAAACGGAATACAAATCCAACTATCGAAACAGTGTTTCCTTGCTGACGGAAACATAGCCCGAGGCTAAGTACGTGATCCAGCAAAGCAAATAGTCCAGCACACCTCTCATTAGAATAAATCACATACTGTAAATGGGAACTATAAAGTGCTCCTCTGCCTAAGAGGTGTGGAATACCCTCAAAGGAAATTATTACTATTTTACAGTTTTTGATTACTATTTTGTCAGGCTTGGACAGACTCAGCCGAAAATCCTGCCAGCAATCTCAATCTATCTCTAGTCAATAAAACATTCTGTGAAATGTTCCTGGCACTCTAGAGAAATACAGCTGTTATGTAATTTGGAATATAAATTTTAGCTTAAAAATACCAGATAACTGAAGGGCTTCAATTTATGATTTTGTATAATATTTGTCTCTACATTTCCATTACACAGCTGTAAATCTACTAAGATTAGCAAAGCAGTATCATCTTCAGATTCCGAGTCTAGCAAAATCTACTGTTTTAGTAAAGTGGAGTTAATTTAGCAGGTGTTCTTTCTGTTCCATCGTTTCTCATCTGCCCATCAAATTTTTGTACCCAAAGAATATCATGAAGCCTTTACAGGGCTGATGAAGCCATCAAAAAAGACAAACTTATCTTGCTTACACACACCGGCTCTCTGTTCACAGGAGTCGGGACATTTGGCTTTCAGTGCTGTCAAGCTCCTGAATGGGAACAGCTGTCAAGCTGAATTAGAACAGCCTCATCCAGGAGTGCGTCTCGCTAGACAGGGAGCTCCCACTCAAATCAACATGCTCACCTTCTTGTTTGCTTTTGTGGCTGCAGGTTTATGAGTTGACGTTTTTCATCAATCCTTATCCTGCCCACTCTCTTACTCACTCTGTTCCCTGTATCTCTTGTGACAGTGACTACCCTGGCCTGCTAGGTAGGAGTGTAGACTTTGAACGCATAGCCCTCATCTTTTGTTTCCTTTGAGATTTAGCATCATCTTTTCCTAAACTTTTCTATGTAACCCTGTTTTTCTGTGACTTGGGATTTGACCTTCCTGCTGCAAAGGTCTGCATCTTCGTTTTCTTTGAAAGCTTTACATTTCTACTTATATGATACAAGTAACCAGTAAGCAACATTGAAAACAAATGGAAATCTTCACATTAATATTCAATTTTGAATTCAGTTTTTATATAACAGTCTCACAATATTTGCCAATGCAATGCTTACATGGGCCAGATTTCTGCCTTCATGTGCAGGTAATCCCTTGTGTATTCAGTGGATGTCATAGAAGAGAATTTGGTCTTTGGCATCTTCCTTATTTCCACTGTTACAGAAGTTTTGTCACACAAATCTCAGGTGCTGGCATGAAGTACTGTGTGTCATTTAGCACTCCCGTGACATGGGTATATCCTGCAAAACAAGCAGTGCCTACAGTGTTACACAATGCCATGCAACCAGTGCTAGCGTGGGAGGCCATGGTTCAGTCAAATGGTCCTAACACAACAGCACAGAGATAACAAATAAAAGATGAGATCTATTTATTCGATGAGACCTAAGAGTAAATGGTGAGGGCAGGATTCCCAGCAGGCAATGGCAAAACAGTGCTTTGTCCTGAAATTACGTGCCTGTTCTTAGAAGGATCTGTCCCTTCAAATCCAGCTCTAAATTAAATAAATATGCAAAAGCAAAGAACGGTTTCTATGCTCTAGTAGCGTGGATATGGCACAGGAGGAGTTTTAAATTCATAAGATATCAAAGCCACAGATACAAATATACCCCATGTGCAATTTTCAGGCCATGAAACACGCAAGTAAGCCAGGGCATCTGTTCGGCTGAAGAGGCAGAACTGAGCATGAAATCATGCTCAGGAACTTTGGGGAGGCCTAAGATAACACATGAACAGACAGAGATTTATTGTGTCACTGCTAAAGTGTCCTGTTGCACTGAGTGGGAAAAGGTGGGGTTTGATGCTGTGGTAGACACAGAGATTAGATGGAGCAGATTAGAAGAGAACGGGTAACCAAATATGGGAGGTGTGGCACCACATGATACCAGGACCTAGCGTCTCCCTAGGAAGCAAAAGAGCAGAGGAGCAGGCCAGTGGAATAAGCTACAGAACTCTTCAGTGCTGTTTGAATACATGTGGTCGCTGAAAGTAACTTTGCAGAACCATGCAGAAGCCCAGAAAAACTGGCGTGCTGTGCTTCAGGCAGATCCCGTACCTGAAATAGCAGCCGTCTTCCCATCCCTCTCTATATACAGTTTTAGGAATCTTACACATATATTAAAGAAAGAGCTTGCTTGGAATATAAAGAATTTAAAATTTAGGAAATAGGACATAAATTGGAACAACTATTCAGCAACTTGTTTCTCCTCATTATTGTATGCTTATTTATTTACAATTTAACCCACACTATTCAGACCTTACCCTGAAGACAGAATATTTCTTTTCTATAGTTCTTCCATGTATTAACTAATCATCCCAATATTATGCATGGATAAGGGAGTGAATGGATCCCTCTATGGTCACAGTAACTCTCTTATTCCCCTTTGTCTGTTTTGCATTTGGACAGTTTAAGTAATTTAGCACAAACTCTGTAGTTTATTTGGCAAGTAGAGCATTAGTAAAATAGAATCAACCAGTAATATTGAAACACCTAATTGAAAACAGTATTACACAGATGTACCATACAAGCCACAGCAACATGAAAACTAATTAATTAAACCTACTCCAGTTTCTCCACTCACTGACACAAACTTTACCACGTCTGCAAGCCACCATGTATCTCAAAGCATCACAATCCCGATTTGGCACCCCATTCATACCTGTTCATGAACCTCCCCCTCGCCCTACCACCAGGAAGGGAAGCACTGTGTATGCAGACAGGGGAAAGGCATGGTGATGTCTCCAGCAGATGGGCCATGGCAATGCTTCTTCCCCGCCCCCCCGTTTCCCTTCTCTGCCTTTCTCCTACCGTGCCTTCATTTGTACTTTTTATGACTTTGATGGCATTTTCAGCTGTTTACCCAGTTATATCCAGGCATGCACGTTGTATGAAGCGTACAGGATAGGTGCACATACATAAATGCCACATCTGAGCAGACTGTCGGCCATTGCTACATACTCTCATTCCCTTCTGTACAATTTTTAGTACTACTGAATATGACTTGCTCTAAAGGTAATGTATTTAGTAACAACTGTCATGTAGACTGTACTTATCAGATAATTTGCATCATTATAACCTCTAAAGGGGAAAAGGCATAATGTATATCTTTAAAAACTTGGTCCAAGGCAAAGAAATCTAGTAACTTGCATAATATTGCAAAAAAGCACAATTTAAGGCTTCAATTTTATAAAAAAATGAGACACAAAGTGACTTTTCATTCAACTGAAATGTTAGCAGTTGGGACAGAGAGAGGCAGTTGGGACAGAGGCTTTCATGGTTTTATTGATTTCTTTACCGGACTCCAGACCATGACTGAAGGGGAAACTATACAGATGAAGCAACTTCAGCATGCAAAAGAGAAAATATACAGTTAATAAAGAATAGTGAAGTACCTAAAGTGCTTCTGCAGAAATTACTAAGTATTGGCAGCAAAGGAGGGATGAATATCTGATAGCCTTTTTAAGATCTGTATGATCAGCTGAATAGCCCAGGAGATGCTGAAATGACCAATAATGACTGCTGGGCCTACTTTGAAGGTGTCAGTAGTCATCCTCATGATGCTCTAACAAGAGTACTCCAACCCCAGAAATAACAGAAGAATACTGTTCTAAAGACATGCTGTCATGTTGCCAATTTTCAAAATCTGTAGTGGTTTTGAGTAACATAAGCAGCTAGAAATAAATGCTTATGAATTTCACCTTTTACAGGAATGCTTTCATGATGATTTTCATGATATCTTGATTTATTTTTTTTTTAATTCTGTCCTATATTTAAGGTGTTAGGAGTCCTGAAATATATCTATATACCTTGCTTTTTAATGAACAAGAATAGAAATGCAGAATTGGCTGACTGAAATGCAAAAGAAGTTACTGAATCTTAAATTCCACTTTAAGGTATGGAAGTAACACTTCTCAGAAACAAAGGGGCAAATGAGACTGTTTGACATGGAAGGATCCAGAAGCATCCTTGGAAAACAGGGTATTTTCTTCCCTTGTCTTTTCAGTTCCACTGGGCTCAAAGAAATCAAAGCCACTACATCCATTCTGTTATTATTTTCTTGTGGTAAGGCTGGATTGCTACAAGCAGCAGTAATTACATTGCTCTGTGGAGAGAAAACCTGGCTGTTGCTTAATTTCTTCATATTTCCTTCTCCATAGCTGTAAAAGAAATTGATCTAAGGCATCTATGAAGAACCTTCTCTGTTTTTGAAGAAACGTGCATCTCAAAATGCGATTCCCCACGTGAAAATGTAGTTAACGATGAGCAATGCTGAAGACAGAGGATAGTTGTGTCCTTTTCAGGACAGAGATGAACAAACTCAAACAGAGTTTAGCTCAAACAGACATATCTCCTTCCAGTTAGGATTAGCTTTGACCTTTTTCTGCAGAATGGTGCCAAAGCTCTTTCAAAAACACAGCAAGGTCCAGGTTTTCCTTACAAACAGAATGGTCACTGTTTCGCCCTCTTCCTACCTCCCTTTCTTGCTCAGTGTATTGGAACATTTCTCCAGAAGGAGGAGAACCAAGTTTAATTCACTGCTCTGCCTGAAGCACGTTAAAGTTACCTTTCTTTTTCCTCAGTCAAGTGGCCTAACCACAAAGCTACTGGGGACAGTAGTGGAGTTGAGAAGCATCCAGGTGCTCAAAGCCACTGCTCCATGTATCTGTTTTACAGTGCATTACAACAAGATAAAAAAGTCTTTGGAGCAGATGCTGGATGCCAGTTTTCCCTATGCTGGTCGATCACCAAGATCCATCTTTCATTTCTCTCTATCTGGCAAAAAAACCCTTACATTATTTTCACAGGTTCTGCCTAAATGGTCCATGTTCAATCACTTGAGCAACTACAAGACAGCATAGAGGACAGGGTTTCTTACATGGAGCAAGAAATACCCGAATCTGTTCAGACAGAGAAGAAGACTGAATCCATACCCCAAGTTTGTGTGTAATGCTCTTACCTTCAGGCTGCTCTATAAAGAAGACTCGCACAATCAGTACTTCTTTCTACTTCATCTTGGGTAAAAGTAGCTGCCGCTGTTTCATTGTGTGAAACCCCTCCTGTCCATTTTAGGCAAACTCTGTGTATTGATGTCAGAGCAGACCCTTAGAGAACAAGGGAAAAATGTCCCATTTCTGGATCCCAAGAGGATTTTTGTTGTTGACCTGCTCAGTGCCCACAGGGCTATTGGACATGCCCACAACTTCAGGTTTCGGGGCAATTGTCCTGGGGAAAACAGAGCTGTCCCCTTGGCTGCAACTAATAATTTCAAAAGTGCCAGATCTCTGGCAAAGAAACTGAAACTCAACCACCTACACTATTAAAATGGTTAGATCAATCCCCCAGCATTGGATGCAGGGCAACTAGCATCTCCCAAATGATTTGTCTATCCTAATGAACTCTGTTTAGGAGATGGGATATGCCAGTTTTAATGTGGCCAGGTAAGTCCAGTTTAATAATCATGAAGTGGACAATGCCATGCATGCCCACTGGGCTCAGTGCCAGAGAACAGTTCTGATGTTTTTAATTTACTAGGGTAGAAAAATAGCTTGGGTAGGCCTTTTATTTATAAAAGGTCAGAAAAAAATTTGAGATTATAATCTTACTAGAGTTTATTTGCTGAATATATAGTACTTTGAAAATAGTTCAAATTTAAGTGCTGAATAAACATGAACACAACTAATTTGAATTTTGTCCACCTAAGCAAGGTTAATTCTGTATCATGTGAGAAATATCGTAAGTGCATTCAGAAACATTAAGTAATTATTTATTACAATATACGACCAAGCAATATTGCAATAAAAGAACGGAGAGCTGGACAAGAAGAAAGGTGTAGTAAAGCATCCCTCAAAGATCTTCTAAATAGGAAAGTGTTAAAGGAAATTCATGGGGTTTTTAAACCAAAGGAGATTAAAGGTTACATGACTCAGAGCTGAAAAGTAAAACAAACAAAAGAATCACGAAGTTATAAAGCCACGCTAATTCTTCTGGAACATAAGAGAGAATACTGTGCTTGTTACCCTTGAAGAGGAGCAAGATTTTGTCATAGCCTTAGACAAAAGACTTGAAAAAACACCTGCCAGAGTTTCTGCCAATTTAAGAGATCCACTTTTCTCATCATACAAATTACAGAAAGGGCAATGCATCTCAGCAACACAGCATAAAACCAGAAAGGGAAAAAAAAAAGTAATTCTGTTGGATGTTTCCTCCTTTGAAAGGTCAGGTTCCTTCTCATCTGCCTCCAAAGCATTAAAAAAAAAAGATGTTCTTATAAGCCCAAATCCATTAACACCCTTTAGGCATGTGTATTATCTTGCAGAACTTCAAGATTTACACAACTGGAGAAGATTACAAAAATAACTATTTCCAATGTGTTATTTTTCTACAGGTAAAACTTCTTCCACAAATTGTATCAACCTTTGCTCACAAACCTTGTACAAAGTGAGTATACTGATCTTCATTTATTGGTAAACTTCAAGTGAATACTCAAGAACATCTATAGAAATTTAATTCTTTGTATGTAAAACAAGTGCTTTCAGTGGCAGACTCATCCTCTTCCTAAAGCACCTGACTTCTGAAACCCAAAGATAACAAATGCTGCTCACTTGGATGCATCGTTTGGCTTTAGCTGTGATGAGGTGTAAGTACTTTAGTTTACTACACTACAGGGCTAAAAGCTGTTGGATATATTCATACTGTATTTCATACCACTTACACCTGTGTGACAGTTAACATGATGTGTTCTGCTGACTGCTGGGGGTGTTTTTAGCACAAATGGGCCATCACATTTACCCATCTAATCAGGGAGAAAAAGTATACCATGTGACTTTGTCTTCAGCATGAATGAGTTTCAAATAGTCATCATGAACTGATCACTTTCAAGCTAAAACTAAAGATGATACTGTGGATAATTTTGAATAAATGGATTTGAGGAAAAAAAAAGAGAAACTGTTCACAGGTGATTCACAGCAACAGAAAAAGTTTTGCTTTTAATTACAAACTATTTGTTAAATGATTCATTGCAACAGTGTCAAAGATGTGTATAATCATTCTTACTTTCATGATAAACATTTTCAAAAACATAGTGTTTAAATAGAATACAATCTTTTGTAAACAAATTTATTCTTCCTAAATTTCTGTACTGCATAGTATTAAAGACACCACTTAAAATGGCTACGTGATAATGCTGTAAAATACCCTGTCCTTGAGAGCTGTAATTTTTAAAAAGTGATGTACAACCTGTAAAAGTAAATACTTTAACAGCAGACATTACAGATTACTCAATTTGACTATAACACGCTTTAGCTCAGACAAATTTCTGTCAGGGTAACACAAACTGGTTGCATTTTAAAGTTAGATGTGAATGGCTTTAAAAATATATTTCGCATTTAATGAGAATAATAATGCTTTCATATTTGCATTAGATTATCAGGGTCTGACAGGAAATGCTGCATCTGTAGCCAAAGGCTGAAGGTTATTTTTTCTGGAAAGCCAGACACTTACATTTGCAGTTACTACAGAGGTTTTTAATTGCATCCAAAGCGACATGTCTGCAGAAACTGAGCTTCACACACTCCAGACTGACCTAGCAAAAGCTAGCCAGCAGGCGCACCCTGAGAGCCACAAACAAAAACCAAGTTAGCCCTACAGTCTTCCAGATTCCTTTAAGAATACCTTCATGGGTTCTACAGGCACATCATCGTAAGGACTGAGTCAGCTTTACTTCTGGAAAATAATAAATAAATATTAAATGCAGAATCCTAGTAACGTTGATGAAGCTTGAATTTCATTTTCCAAGCTTTAGAAAAATCTAAGGAAATAAAGGGAAATTTTGTATAAGCTGGGAAAGGAAAAACCTCTGGAAATAAAAGCAAGTTTTGTAAAGCTTTTTAACTGAAGGTGAGTTTTAATGTATAACCTTCAAGGTTGGGAAGAAGCATTTTGTCCACATGTCCCACTTAAATAGCTAGTTTTCCTCCCCTTCAGCATATTGTTACTAATTCCTAGACCCTGTAATTCAGCTGCCTCTACTAGTAAGTTATTAGACCATTTCTTGGCACAAATTTGGCTTGTTCTAACTCATATTCTCTGAACAATTCCAAGACAGCTAGAACGGTTCAGACACTGTTCCCAAAACAGGGTGTGCATTCAGTCAGTACCCAGGAACACTCTCAGGCACACTCAATTATTTACTAGTACAGATGTAAGAGCTGTTGTTTTTCTCACAGGAAGCCAGGGTGCCAATTAATTCTGAAGAAAAGTTGTCGAGTGACACATTTCTGGAAAGCTGTCTAAAAATATGTAAATATATCAATAACTAGGGTAAAGAAAAGGAAGTCCTTTCTTTACAGTACTTAAAGGGGGCAGATGGGGACAGACTTTTTAGTAGGGCCTGTTGCAATAGGACAAGGGGTAATGATTTTAAACTAAAAAAGGGTAGATTTAGACTAAATATAAGGAAGACGTTTTTTACAATGAGTGTGGTGAAACAGTGGAGCAGGTTGCCCAGAGAGGTGGTGGAGGTCCCATCAACGTCAGGTTGGACAGGGCTCTGAGAAACCTGATTTAGTTAAAGATGTCCCTGCTCACTACAGGGGGTTTGGACTAGATGACTTGTAAAGGTCCCTTCATAGAACCATAGAATCATAGAATGTTTTGGTTTGGAAGGGACCCTTAGAGGTCATCTAGTCCAACCCCCCAGCAGTGAGCAGGGACACCGCTAACTAGATCAGGTTACTCAGAGCCCCGTCCAACCTGGCCTTGAATGCTTCCAGGGACGGGGCCTCCACCACCTCTCTGGGCAACCCGTTCCAGTGTTTTGCCACCCTCATTGTAAAGAATGTCTTACTTATATCCAGTCTAAACCTACCCTGTTTTAGTTTAAAACCGTTACCCCTTGTCCTGACAGAGCTGGCCAATCTATTGGCCCAATCTATTTTATGAGTCTATGAGTTCCCTTTTCCTATGATGCTAAGCAGCGGTAAGTTTCTAACAACTCTCCATGGCAATTTTATGGGTTTGGTAACTGAACTTGAACCAGATCATATGAATGCAAGGTGATTCACAGGTCCATCAAGAATCTTGCCACTATTTTAGTAGTGTCAGGTTTCTGTCCAGACAGCTTAAACAGCAAGAAATAATAATAATAATAAAAAAGTACAGAGCAAAACTAATCAAGGCAAAGAGGCATATGTGACAACTCATTGGACCAGCTAGTCTTCCAGATTTTATTTCAAACTAATTAAATGCAAAATTAACCTGCTGTATCTGGTAAATTTAAAAGTAAATTTTTTTCCATTACATTTAAATAAAGACAGAAATGGTAATAACTTAGGAAACATAACTGGCAATGAGGAATTTACCAGTGTTTCAGGCGTAAGCAACATCTGGGAATGCGGTTATCATTCTCATATGCAGGAGGGGTGGAGGTGGTGTAACTTTAATTGCTATCTTAGCATGAATACATACTATACTACAAAGCCTATGCATCATGCAGTTAGCTGTAAGAGTTTGTTCTGAGTTAATATTTTTATAATTAGTGCTCATTTTCAAAATACATAATTATGTCTAAGTAGTCAATTTTGTTCACTTACTGCAACTCAAGGGGTAAGAAAAGAAAGTGACAATAGGTTAGTTAATAACACAATTAAAAGCAAACTTGTCTGTTTTACAATAAAAATGGGGTTAGAAAGTAATAGTGTAAAGAATTCCACATAAAACTTAAACGTAAAATTGTAACTAATAACAACTGAGAAAATAAAATCAATTCCTATGACTACATTCATTTGAATTCTTTCAGTTGACAGAATGTGACTTTTAATTGGGTGAACTCTGATGTAAATATTCTTGTGATTACATTATCTCTGAAAGATTGTTATCGACAGCAGCAACATTGGATGAAAAAAGAATTGTGGTTTCCAGATCAATAAGGACACCTATTTGTTAAATTTTCAAAATCCACAAGTCTTACTCAGCTGACAAAATCCAAACAAGGTGGTTTGATTGGCTGCTGAAGGAAACAGCAGGGCTAATATTTGGCTCTGGCTATGTCTTAGTTGCTGATAGCTAGCTCAGGGCCACATGTTCCTATTTTCTCTTTCATTTGCGGAAAATAGGGAGATTAAAAAGTATGTGGTTTTAAAACATGTGTATTATGTTGAGGGACGTAAACCTTTGACTGTATTAGTTAGGCTGCAGAGAACTGGGATCCTGCTATTTAATAAAAAAAAAGGCAGAAAAGATGTTTGTTCTTTGGAATCACTATTTTTATACCTAAAAATCTAAAACTAAAGAGGAAGCATGCAAAAGCATAAGGCAGCCCTTGCAGTCAAAAAGCTACACATTTTAAAGCCTGCAGGGCTACCACTTCTGCTATGATAACACCACGACAATTCAAGAGAATCATCCATGGGAAGTAATATTAATGGGGAAAATTGCGGGTCTCTGCCTTGTGGTTCCACTGTAGCTTAAAAAAAAAAAAAGTAGAGTTCACCGTTATAAATGCTAACTGCAGAACAACCTGCAAACATAAAACTGGCAACATGTGGCACTTAGAATTCCTTAGTGATTTGTTCTTTACATTCAGAGGGAATAAAAGTAATTTTCTAAATACTGACAGAAATCTTACCAAAAAGTGCAATGTATCTAAGAATCTAATTTACAGAAACAAATTTCAGCTACTTGTTCACAGCAATACTGAACGTACAAGTGAGAAAAAGAACAAATGACAGCAGATAGTCACATACAGGTAAAATCTACAAACCACCGTTATAAATGCTAACTGCAGAACAACCTGCAAACATAAAACTGGCAACATGTGGCACTTAGAATTCCTTAGTGATTTGTTCTTTACATTCAGAGGGAATAAAAGTAATTTTCTAAATACTGACAGAAATCTTACCAAAAAGTGCAATGTATCTAAGAATCTAATTTACAGAAACAAATTTCAGCTACTTGTTCACAGCAATACTGAACGTACAAGTGAGAAAAAGAACAAATGACAGCAGATAGTCACATACAGGTAAAATCTACAAACCCCAAAACTAAGGTGAGACCACGAAAAAAATCCTATAGTGTATGTGCTGAATAAGCAGGGCAACTTAAAGCAATCATAAAAAATAAAATGCCCAGAAGACATTTATGTTGAGCTCCATAAATCCAAGTATAAATGAACCCAGCTGCAATAAAAACATTCTGAAATGTCTAAGTACTTGTCTAAGCAGTTTAAAGCTGAGAACTTATGCCTCAGTAACTTCCACAGGAGAGTAAGAGGGCTGTGGGCAAGGAGAAGGCAGAAGGGAAGGCCCACTCTTCCACATGGATAAGGAAAGAAGAGAGTTGGCTTTCTCCAGTACCTGATGAAGTGATGACACAGAAGGCTGGAACAGAGAGGAAAGCAAGGAGAAAGCTACAGCTTTCCAGTATTTGAGCCTTTGTCAAATGCAATGCAGGTAGATTCCACCTTCCATTCTAGACATGTGACCATATCAAAACCCAGCTCCCAAAATTACATGCTTTCTGCATGAGAAAATCACAGCTAAGCATCTCTTTTTTGAAATCTCTTACATGGTTAGAATTATTGCGTGATAAAATATAAAGAAATAATTTTTCTCCTATATTTAAAATAAATAATAACATTTTATTTCCTTCTCTTTAAATGTCAAACTAGAGCAGTCTACCCTTGCAAAACAAATTAGTGTAATTATTTTAGAGTTAGGGCGTTCACACACTCTAATTTATAAGTGATACAGCATAAATGGAAACACTTTTTGTCTCATTCTTTCAAACAAGGAGAGAGCCTTCCTTGGGGTCAGCAAAGTAGAAGGCAGTTACAGACATCAAGGTAATTTATTATGCACAGCAAGCTACGTATAATTACAAAACCAAAAAACCAACCAAGTAGTCAACACAAATGCACTTTAATTCATTTTCATCACAGAAAAAACCCACTAAGTTCAGGATCAACTGAAAAGTTCACATTAGGTTGCATATAACTGGACAACAACAAACAGAAAAGGGAAGGCCCACTCTTCCACATGGATAAGGAAAGAAGAGAGTTGGCTTTCTCCAGTACCTGATGAAGTGATGACACAGAAGGCTGGAACAGAGAGGAAAGCAAGGAGAAAGCTACAGCTTTCCAGTATTTGAGCCTTTGTCAAATGCAATGCAGGTAGATTCCACCTTCCATTCTAGACATGTGACCATATCAAAACCCAGCTCCCAAAATTACATGCTTTCTGCATGAGAAAATCACAGCTAAGCATCTCTTTTTTTGAAATCTCTTACATGGTTAGAATTATTGCGTGATAAAATATAAAGAAATAATTTTTCTCCTATATTTAAAATAAATAATAACATTTTATTTCCTTCTCTTTAAATGTCAAACTAGAGCAGTCTACCCTTGCAAAACAAATTAGTGTAATTATTTTAGAGTTAGGGCGTTCACACACTCTAATTTATAAGTGATACAGCATAAATGGAAACACTTTTTGTCTCATTCTTTCAAACAAGGAGAGAGCCTTCCTTGGGGTCAGCAAAGTAGAAGGCAGTTACAGACATCAAGGTAATTTATTATGCACAGCAAGCTACGTATAATTACAAAACCAAAAAACCAACCAAGTAGTCAACACAAATGCACTTTAATTCATTTTCATCACAGAAAAAACCCACTAAGTTCAGGATCAACTGAAAAGTTCACATTAGGTTGCATATAACTGGACAACAACAAACAGAAATAGAATGGCTATTCTTATAGCGCTGAACTCTATTAAAGAAACATAAAAGGTAACAGAACTGTATGTTACTATAGCCACCTATGAAACACAGCCTGGAATCTTAATACATTGTGATTCAGGATAGGAAATTGAAAATCTACTGAAAACCCCTTTGGTTCTTTTACCTGTTTTGCTCTCTGTATTTTAATTAGCGAGCACTTAACCTCTTAAAAGATGGAATCATGATGAAAAGAGAGTATATTTATTATACCTGCCAGTTACCATTGTCTCAACATGAAGCTCTGAAACCTGTGACACACATCAACTTCATCAAAGAAGATGATCTTTTAAAATGTATATAATTCTCTCATCAAAAATAGATTTAATTTGTTACAATCAGAATACTAAGATCTACAATTGTAGACAAGTGGAAGTGGAAAAGTAGAAATCTAAAGTCCAGTATGAGATACATATTTTCAATTGTTAAAAAAATACAGAACTGCCCTGATGATATGAATAATTATATGCAAACAATTCCTTTTCTAGACTTTCTAATTCAGAATACAGTGACAAGAAATTTAATCAAAAGTCATGTGGGGAAAGACATTTACCTCATAATGACTGAGGGAACTAGCTGTGGACCAACTTGTGATGAAGCAAAAGATGACATGTAGCTATTGTTATGTAGATGAAGAAATCCCTTGAAAAGCCATACCATTACCATAGGAAAGTATTTTCCTAGGGTTCAAAGTCAAACTCAAGATCTGCCACAGGTCCATAACCATTCAGATTTTCACTGATAACTCTGCTGGAGTTAGAAACAGTCTTACTAAACTTGTAGCTGAAAACTGATATGAGCAAGTGAAAAAGCAGGCTTAGAGTTAAAACATATGTGGGCAAATTGCAGAAAAAAACAGAATACAAATTAGCAAGGAGAAAAACTTCACTAATTAGATACCACACTTAGGCAGATATGATTAACTCCACCAACTGGTTGAGAAATAACTGGCTAGATAGTAATTTTTCAGGAAAAGATCTGGAGGTGTGCAAATCATCATCTGGGCATCAACCAGCTAAGGAACAGACATCATACTGGGATCTATACGGAGCAGCACAGCCTCTGAGACACCTCATGTAAACTTCCACTGTATTCAGCACTAATAAGGTCTCAGTGGGAGAACGATGCCCCATTTTTTCTACATGAGTTAGATGGAGAGAATCTTGAGAATAATAGGGATCATAACCTGGGAAACATGACCCTATTCCAAAGGTCTGAAAAAAACTAAGGTTGTCAAGGAGAAGGAACACTGAGCAAATGTATAACAATATTCAGTATAAGATGCTGTTGTAAGGATGTAGGAAAAACCCTGTTGATCATGGGGAAAATCTTTCTAGCAGTAAGGAATATATGGCTGCTGGACATTAAAACATTGCATGAGAAAGTTGGAAGGGCTACGACAGGATCACCTCCCCCAGTATTCTACCTCTGACTGGCCAACAGCAGATGGGACATACGCAGACGATGTTTCCTCCTTAATACTCTCCCATTCTGCAAGCATTTCGTACCCTAAGCAATGTTAGTCTCCACCACTGAGGAGTTTTAAGAAGGGATTAAAAGACACATCCCTAAAGAATAATCTAGGTGTGATATTCTGCCTGGGGCAGAGGCTCCTTCAGTACATATTTTCTGTGATTCTACAAAAGGGAAAAATAAAAGCTTCAGCAACATGACAGGGAAATCACAGGGAGGGGGGTTTAAGTGTCTGAAGAATACCTGAAGTGGAAGACCATTATATCCAGCATTTCAGGATAGAGCCCTCTCTCTAAGTGCCTCAGGAAAAAAAGAGGGAAATACCAGTCGTGCATACAAGTTCCTCCAGCACTGTGAGACCAAACCAAAGCGTGCCTGTCAGACCCCAGCTCTCAAAACCAGCAATTATAATCAGGCTTTAAATTCTGCTTAAACAGAGCTGTGTTTAAGATAGCTCTACTATCTGTTCTGGAGCATGTCACAGAATTTTGCTTGTGAGCCTTCTCTGCAGAGGCTGGCCAAAACTTAAACAGTGCTGCTAATCTGAAGAGATCTCATAAACAGAGCCTTTTCAATGCTAGCATGTTACAGATCACACATGCTAGTCACCTAGGGCATGTAGCTCTCCTTGGTTTTGCAGTCACCTGAATCTTCACATATATAGACAGACAGAGACACAAACACTTGATGAAGATGGTATTTGTCCTAATTACAAATGCTTCTCATCAAACACCAAGTACACCAACAACAAATAATATTTTTTTCTGACAAGTCTTTTAAATAACCATGGCAGGGGTCAGGGTTGGGGAGGAGGGATAATATAAAATCTGAACAAATCCTCACATCAATTGTAAGAATCAAACCCAACTCTAACAAAAAGCTCAAAAAGCATTTGTGGTCCAGGAACTGGCGCAAATTCTTTCAACCAGAATTCTCACTGAGTTTTGAGGCAGCCATCATCCAAAAGGGAAAATGAAGCAGCTGGTAATCAAATAGTCTGTACCAAACACATTACAAAAATTCCCTGAAACCCATCTGTATTGGAACTTATTTTCACTCATTTCTATGGCAAACTGTGTGTATGCAGCTTTCATGTACACATACATACCCGCATATATGCACATGCATACACACATGCATAAACACACAGAATGGACTCAGATGAGATCAGAGATATTGCAGCTCATCATGAGAAAACGCATGCCTATATACTTTCTATTCAACACTGTCTTAATATTCTTTGAAATTTGAACTACTGTTGTTCCAGTTACCACATGTACATGTGTAGATAAACTCTGAATGAAATGTTGTGCCTGAATGAGAACGCAGATTATGCTCATGTATCTGACTATTTGAAGTGTCAGTTACATTTAGGTAACAAAAAACTAACATGTGCATAGACCATTGTTCTGAAAGACAACTTTTAAAGGAAAATGTTCACATGTGTTATGTGGACCATACGCTGGCTACTGTCTTCTGGTTTCATGTTTACTAGACAATTAAGATTTGTCATTTTGTTCAAGAAGAAAAGTATAAGATGTTTGCTGTTTCAACACCATTGAATATTTCTCTGAAATGAAAATTTGGTTTAGAATGTGACTATTTAAAAAACCCAGTTAAACACTTAGTAGTTTTAATAGGAAAATAAAAAAGGACAAAATGATTTTAAGATTTCCAGGAAAAAATACTTCAAATACACAAAACATCTATTTTCCTGCTAGTATACATATAGATCAGAGCGATTAGAAAAAGAATATTGGAATCACTGCCTACAACCTTTGGAAAAGAAAAGAGATGGTCAATGCATGTGTGAAATGTTTGTTACTGATTCATACTTCAAGAAAAAATCTACTGAATCAGAGATTGCTGTGTGCTCCATCTGAGTCCTCCAGGGAATCCAGTGACCAGACAGGGTTCATCCTTTCCTGTGAACAGATGACTGGCAAGGACAAAACCTTTCCTCTGTAATCATCTATATTCTTAATGAGAAATTACTGACAGTCATTTTAGCCAAGAGTAATAGTTTGTTTATACTGTGAGAAGCATTTCTCTCCCTTATAAGAAAAGTTTATTAGCCTCTGCTTTTATTTCTGGTATGAGATATTTGCACCTTATAGCACCTTATTTGCACCTGCTATCAAAAATAAAAGTCATGGATATTTGCTAACACTCTTTACAAATATAGAAAAGTTGTATATGTCTAGATATAGATGGAAAAAAATATAACTAGAAATTATTATTGACATTTTTCCTATTCTCTATTCTCTAACACATAAATATTAAAACAATTTTTCTAAGAAAAATTACGTATCTAGAGAAATGTTCCAAAATTACATTTGTGTTAAATTTCTTCATACAATAGTTCATCATCTTATGAACAAGAATAAAACATACAGATGAATAATAATGTACTTTGATTCAAGTCCATACATTATAAACTAAGAAGTATTTAATATATATTAAGATTTTACCAAGACAATACATGGCAGTTGGAGCTTTAATTTTGAATTTTAAATAAGAAATGAAATAATGCAGTAATAACCATAAGGATAGCAATTGCAATAAACTTCAAACCATAAAACTTTTCAAAAGTTTCTTCTTCAACTGTAAAGCTTTACTAGAAACAAGAAGATTTTTGTCAGAGGTGTGAATGCAGGACTTTTAAATTGAGAAAAATCTAGGTCACATTTAGGGAAGAAGTCAATGGTTCCCCACAGGATAGCACAGTGGGGACGCCCAGGTTACGTCCAAGGATGGTGTGAAGGCATGCCAGCTTGGACAGCACTGGTACGGGAGGATAGGCAGAAGAAGGCCACAGAGAAAATCTGACTCACTGACAATTGTTCATTCAAAGAATGAGCCTGTGCATTTAAGGAACAAGAAGACTCGTTCCTAAGGCATCACCTCATGCATGCGCAGAGTTTTGCTCTGCCAATGGTTTGTTCCAAATAAATGCCATGAGGAGAATGAACCATTCAAACATCTGCAGATCTCTGCACAGCAAGCACCATTCCAACCTTCATGTTTGCAACACTGTGGTATAATATTTGCCTTAACCAAGGATTTCTGGCATAATTTTTACTTAGAGAAGGGTGCCACTCACAGTGTGTGATTAGCATGTATCTATCATTTAGTGAAGCCCACTGTATATTCTTTATGCCAAAGGCTATGCCACATAGGCCATGTTTGAATGCCCATAATCAGCAAGGAAAATTCTATGAGAGAAAAAAAATTGTAAAATATTTCTTAAAGCAAAAAATACAGAAAATGAGAAAGAATACTAGTTACTTTCAGCATATTAAACCTCAGACACGTGCCTTACCCTCTTTTGCTTGTGGCTGTAGAGCTCAGAGGAAGATAATGAAGCTGGCAACAGCTATGTGCCAAAGCCTGAATTCCTGTATCAGTCATCTTTCACAGCCACAAATACCAAGCTACCTATAGATGTCAAAAGAAATGAGTACTTCCCAAGTATGTCTGTTATGAGCATAATGCCATGAAATTAAGAAACAGTCATGTTTTCAGGGTGATCTACATCAATGTATTGTATGTTTTAAATAAGAATACTAGTAAGACCATGACAGAACTAGTTAAAGTTGATTATTTTAAAATGTATATACTCTATACTAATATATATTGATTTTTACTTCTCCTCCTTCTATTTAAAAGAAATTTGTACAAAAAATGTTCATGAGAAAAGTTTTCATGAGATCAACAAGGTAGTCTCTGTAGAAAAGAAAGTTTCTTGTACTAAGATGCCTCCTTCACCTTGTTCTCAGGCTTTTGTATATACACGCTCACTTCTGACAAGGAAAATACAATGATTCCCAGAACATAAATGAATTATCCACAACCGAGAGTTACAGTTAATGTTCTATAAACAATTACTTCATTTGAATTTTAAATGCACAATCCACTAGCTTTGCTTGCAATTCTCACACCTAAGCAGCTCATGAATGTCAATCTTATATCATAAGACAAAAACCCAGTGGTGTGTGTTCATTCATGAATTATCTCACCAAAGATGGATGATAAAGTTGGCAAGTTTACAGCTATGCCACGACAGTATGGGATTTTAGATTACTAACCGACCAATAAAGAGCTAAAATGGCAGAATAGTTACTGAAGTATGTCTAGCATCAGAACATACATACATCATACAAAATTTATGGCAAATCACTATATCAAATAATACCATGAAATGGTATTATTCTTAAAAATACTGCAAGAACATTTTCTTCAGGCTGGATCCTACTATTATGTTCCCATTTGGAGGCTCTAAACCTGAACAGCATTTGTTCGCCCAAGGATTTCATGAGTGTGAGCATGCTGGAGGGCTGTTAGGAAAGTAACGCTGTTTTTTTGCTTTGATACCAATTTTTGTGAGTAACTAGCAGGCTCAGCTAAAACAATCAGCAGTGTGGTTAATGAGCATGAAGAAGGAGCACTTTGATTATTATCATCAGGCACCATCAAAATACCCGAGACAGATGGACAGAAGCAATCTCTGCTACCTCATAATTTTCTGTGGTTCCAATTACATAGAATCACACAGAAATTTAGAAGGGAATATGAGGATACAGCTTCAGTGAACTCAGGATTTTGTAGTAGAAAAGGAAAGCTTAAATGAAACAGATGCTGGTGCAATATGTCACTCCTTAAATACTGTAACTGGTTTTTTTATTTACATACATTTAAAAGGTGAGGAAAAAAATATTCTGTTACAAGCAGTGAACTGCTTGTCAGTATTTATATAGAAAATAATTCATTACTTCTCCAGCAATTTAGTAATTCAAAATGTTGCAGTCTTACATAAAGTATCATGACTTCATAATGGAAATATCTTTACAGAGTGATAACATAACATTTTGATTGTTCATAGCAAGATAAATATTTCTAGAGGATCACTATCTTAGCCTACTGAGTTACACTCTGAAGGAAAATTGATGTCTCCATTTTTCTCTAAATCAAAATTGCTGAAAAAATCAGACATTTATGGAGATGTAAATGGCTTCTGCCAAACAGGACATCATTCAAAAGATACATGCTTTCAGTCGCTAGAACCAGGAAGATTAACTTGATTCAGGACTCACGTACCACTACTTTGACATCTCCACCAAAGAAACAATAGCTTCTGCTTTTGGAATACCAGCAAGACTCACATGATTTTTTGAAAGGTTGAAATATTCAAATTTACCAGACTCACATATGGACAAACATTTTCCTTTCAGCATTCAAATTTGTACCTGGTCATTTGTAAATAGGCGCTGAAGTCCACTAGGCTTTTATCTGTCACTTGTGAAGAGGACCTGAAAACTAAATACTCCAGTTTAGGACACTGAGTTGCAATAAAGTGGACAACAATACCTCTCACCTGAAATGCAGCACATAAAGGCAATACGAACATATTCTTTACGTATGTGCCTAAACATACCTGCCTAAAATGTCCCTGCCAGAACATTGAATGGCAGCTGAAAACAATAAAGCCTAGTGGCCATTCATTCTTGCACAAGGTGTCTGTAGATAAACACCAGACACTTAACATCATACTCAACTTTATCATCAAAACATGCTTGGCACTGCAGCCCCTTAGGGTTGCATGGTCCTTGCTTCTTGAAAAATTTGTATTTTTTCAAAAAAAAAATGATATGATAACAAAGCAAAATACATAATAGTAACTGTTGGGACTGAAGTTTACAACACACATGGATTCCATTAACACACATACATAACATGGCTAGATCCTCCCTCACAATCTTTGCCTGTTATAGCATGGTGACTGTCCTGACTCAGAGGGCAGGTCTTTCTGAACCACAACATCTTCATTAACCAAAGACCTCTAACAATGCATTCTCTGTTACTAAATGAAGAGCCATCATTATTTCCTCACCAGTTAGGCAAAGTGCAGAACTATACATTGATTTAAGCTACCAAAATAAATAAAGGAATCAATAGTTATTTACCGCAAGAGACCTCATAGCAAGAGGTTATTTTCGTAATAGAAAAAGTTCTTCCAATTTTAATTTATTTTCTTAGTGTCTGTGTTTTGTTCATTGTCACAGGAAGCATTCCTATCCTCTCACTGAGGATAACTTCCCACTTTCTACCCCAGTCATGGTTTTTTTAAAGCTGTATGTAATGACTCCCACTGACATTCAATGAGACCTGGTAACTTACTGTCTTTTCTATATATAGAATCATAGAATCATAGAATGTTTTGGGTTGGAAGGGACCCCTAGAGGTCATCTAGTCCAACCCCCCTGCAGTGAGCAGGGACACGGCTAACTAGATCAGGTTGCTCAGAGCCCCGTCCAACCTGGTCTTGAATGCTTCCAGGGATGGGGCCTCCACTACCTCTCTGAGTTAGTGAAGTTCAGTCTTCAGAAAACACTCTGCAACAAAGTGTAGCTTTTAGCACATGAGTGAGGGACACCATCAAAATATTTTTAGGCTTCTCTGTGTTATAAAATATGTACAAGACAGTAGCATGCACTATATTATGCCATTTGAATAATACCAATCCCACAAGCCTACAGAGACACAAGACATGCAGCTGCTACTGTGAATCATATGGATTATACAGAATGCTGCAAGGGCATAGCAAGTATCAACACATAACATTATAAATGTCAGCATGTGCATATAATGCCAATAATCTAGATATATTTATATCTAAACCGCACCTAATAATTTTTAAACTAATTGAAGCAAGAGCAAGAAATCAAAACTTCCTTGCCACATTGAGCCCAATTACATTGAGTGCAGGTATTTTCTTCAGGTATTTCAAAATATATAATGAACACACATGGATAATGCTCTGGACTCTGCCAAAGTTCATTATCTGCAGATCTGTACAACAACTAGCTATAGAGCTACACATTTGGCAGTGAATGACAACCAAATACTTCTAGTTTTCTGAATCTGGGGAGAAAGGCTGAAATTACAGACATATCAAATCCAAGATCATTAATGCAAAAAGCAAAAAAAAATCCAAAACTTGTTTTAAATAGTTTCAATTTTCTTTTTCCTAAATAGACTGGACTTGACACATCAAAAAGGTTGCAAGCTGATAAAGAGGAACTGATTACTTTCTATCGTCCAGTTCTGGTATAACATGGAGAGAAAAAAGCAAACCAGAAACTTCTAAAACAACCCCAGGGAAA
>NW_009258791.1:178282-215635 GCF_000687185.1 Egretta garzetta
GAGGTGGGTAGCCAAGTATTAGGCCCTGTAGCTGAATCTCCTTTTTGGGGGATCAGACTGACGGAAACCTCTTCAGGATATCTAGTTGTATAAAACTTTCATCCTGATAGACCACAATCCTAGATACATAAACTGAAGATTTTGGTGGATGAAAATATGAACCTAAATCTCTCAGGATGGCACCTAATTTCTTACATATCAACACTCTCCCTCTCTCTCCTGAAGAGGCCCTTTAGCCACAGTGTCCTGGTGCAACATAACTCATAACCTGGAAGAACTCAGCCCCTCTCCCAGGACTTACAGTACAGCAACACACAACCCATTAGAAAAGAGGAATGAGTAGCATAAATGAAAGAAGACATTAAACAAGAAAGTTACATGGTTAGCCTTGAAAGCAATAACAGCTGTTGACATATACAGTCATTTAAGGACTACTTAAAAGTCCATTAGCATGCCGACACTTAAATCTATTTAATAAAATCTATTCTGTTTCCAAAATTAAACTTACAGAAGCTTTAAAATTTTAGACTTGAGTAGATCTGCAATTTTAATTCACCATCTTTCCTCAGTGCCTTATAAGGTGCCTTAGTGATATGATAATATAGAGAGCAATCAGGGTTCAACACAGCTCAGAGTCAGAGAATGAGGAAACCTTCCGTCTCTGTTTCAGCACTATACTGTTATAAAATAGCATTGTACTGAGCACTTCCCCCCACTCATGCACCCCCTTAGATTCTTTGTAGGGTCACATCAATAAAATATATGAATCCTTCAAAATGCAACTTAAACTCTCTTTATAGTTCCTCTGAAAGATATGTAAATAATATCCTCTTATATTAGTTTACTTTTACTTAAGAAAAGGTGACTTGCCAAAGGTCAGAGTGTCTGTAACAAAACACAAGACAAAACACATTGCTTCAGACTCAACTCTTCTTGTTTCTCCAGTGTTTTACTATTAAAGCTGTGGCTGAGCAACAGCAGCCACCAAAGACCTCGCTTGCAGCTGAACTTGCAATTCCAGCCTCGTAGGGATCAAACTGCCTTGAAAATACAGAGTATGGTTAGTGACTAACCAAAATTATTCACTCGACACTTTCTGAGTTCTGCAACAAACGAGACTGCAGCTTAAAACTGTTCTTCATTTATCCCAAAGTAGTCCCACAGAACAAGGTGGTAGGTTTTATAGCTGCTTTTACATGGCAAATATACACTCAGATAAGAAAGTCCCTGTTTAAATTTCTCATCATAAGTTTGAACCTGCAATGTGATGGAAACTTTATAATGTGCTTGTTTCCTGAATCTAGTAGGATATGAAAGAGCAGAGCATTCCTCCTGAGCAGAAATGTATCTTACTTACACCTCTTATAGTACTTCAAAGTTTATTCTTTGTTCTTATTTTTTCCTTTGACATCTTTCCGTCTTTCTGATACTTCAAAATCTATTTTTAGAAACCCATTTGTCCCATATGATCATGGTTACTCTTTTTTTCCTCTTCCAAAACGTTTCATTCCATTTTAGGGAGAAAAGAGACAAAATCAATTATTTTGTACTCTCTGCCTCTGATGCCTTTTCTACTATTTCTAAGCACAAGAGGAATTCCCCTTTCCATGTCCTACATAACCTGTTCCATCTGTTTTCCTATTTTGCAGCTTATTGTGATCACTCCCGTATTAAGAAATGTGAGGGACAGAGGTAAGAGGGGATTAATATTTAATACAAGACCTACATGTAAGCGGAGGAACAGGTGTTCTTTTGATAATGGTAAAATAGAAGCTGGAAAAGAACTGTCAGGAACTGCAGTGAAACTTTAATTACAGGATATGGATCCTGCCTGGCTTGTTTGCAACTACATGTTTTGTTGCACTTGGCAACCGCCTGCCCTCAGCCTGTCATGCAGCCATATGTAGACATGTAGGAAATGGAAGCAGAATTCAAGCAGTCAAGTACTTGGCGTATGTCTGCAGCCACTGCTGTGATTGCAGTTTGTGCACCACGCCTCAACTAGAGCTGAATGAACTACGGTGCATCGCTGTGTCACGGATGGAGCAAGAAGGAGGGAAAAAATATAGTTTATCAATGTAAAACAGTGAGTTAACAAAGTTCAATGGTAAATGTGACAGTAGTTTATAAGATCTGATGGTAGGGTACACTTGGTTATTCACTGCACAGAGGACAGGTTCAGACAGGCTAGACATTAGGAAAAACTTCTTCACTGAAAGGGTTGTCAGGCTCTGGAATGGGCTGCCCAGGGAGGTGGTAGAGTCCTCATCCTTGAAGGTATTTAAAAGAAGGATAGATGAGGTGCTTAGGGACATGGTTTAGTGGTGGGATGGCAAGGTTAGGTTAAAGGTTGGACTCGATGATCTCAAAGGACTTTTCCAACCAAAGTGATTCTATGATTCTATGATTCTATGAAAACTGTCAGGGAGACCCTCCTCTTGAATCACGAGGTTCAGAAAAGATCCCCCTGCTTTCTAAACTCCTTCCTTAGAGAGGAGTCTAGGTGGAGCTGGGTCCATTCTCAGTTCTGGTCTTGGTCAATGGTTTATGTCTAAATGATTATATATATGCACAATCAATCCTTTACACCACCTAGCTAAGGTTTCAAAGTTAGCATACTGTTAGTCACTTACTGAGAATCTGTTGCAACAAGGAATCTCTCAGCCTCGAGGAGTAACCTTGAGAGGCGTCCCTGCTCACAGGGAGATCCTGGCGTGCAGCCCGCTGCCATGCAGGAGAGCTCCAAGGGCTCTTGGGCTGCTCACTATTGATGGGGGTCAGGTGAGTGGCTCACAGTCATTTCTGCATATTGACCACTGTGCTTAGGTGGGCACATTCCACAATAGCCCTTGACTACTGTATTGTTATCTGTCTCCCCCATATCAACTGGGTGCATCCTTCATGACCAGACACATCTATCACAACCGCCACAGGTGGTTATCACTTGGGCAGAGTTATGGGAAGAGGCTGGGGTCGGGGTGTGTGGGGGAACACACCATCAGATGCTGCAGCGCCAGGGAGCACAACTGCAGTCACTGTAAGCACCCGAAACAGCTAAATAGATATTTGTGCGGTTAGCCTGAGCTGCTTTTCTCTGTATGGTGATCCCAGTGTTTAGCCAAGCTAGTTTAAAGCTGGTACAGGTATGCCTACAGGACACCACAGTCGTGGTGAAGAGGTTCCTGGGATAACCGAGACCGAGTGATCCGGATCAGCAGAAGCACAACAGCTTCCCCCTGCGCTGACCTGCTGCTGGGCAGATATCTGCAATGGTGCCTGCGGGGCCCCTGCTCTCACATTTCGAGCCAGCTGCAGGACTTCTACATGTACCTGCTGGCATCAGGGCAGGCATCTCCCAAATCACTTAAGCGCTTTTTTTTTTTTCCCCCAAACTGTGAAATCCAGCTTGCCTTGTGAGACGTACAGTGGCTACACAGATTATGCTTGCCAGCTGTGAAAATCAGGCCACTTAAAGTGGTTCTGTAAATACCTCATTTTAGATATCTAACCTTTAAAGAGGAAACAGAATAACGATTGTGTCAAAATTACTACAGAAGATACTGTAGCTATTATGTGAGTTAGAAAGGTAATGTTACTAAAGTAGTATTATTTCACCAATAACTGTGTTTTCTACTTTGAAGCTATACTGAAGATTTTGTTTTGCTGCTGGATTGCATTTCTATATGACTTCTTTAACAAATAAGAACATCCTTCCTCCCTGCCTGCCACAGAAAAAATGTAAAACCATACACACAAAGCAGATCAACTCCTGAGAGGTAGTCTGCAAAGCTAGATGCTCCTGTAACATCAGTTAGTATCCTACTGAGTTCCCTCTACTCTAGCCAGGGATCTAGCCCATCACATACAATTCCAATTCACTGTGAGGAGCAGAGTCCTGCCCTAAGCTTTGGTATACATTAATTTATGGTAGTACGTGGTATTGCATGATACAAAACAGGAAGGACAGATAAAGGGTCAGCAGTCCATCATATAAAGACATTTTATGTCATTCTAAATAAAAAATTCAGACAGATGCTAAACTAACTGAAAACATTTAAAGGTCCTTAAAGCTTTGAAACGTATAAGATTTACTTGCTAAACAAAACCAGATAGATGGGCAAGATTTTGTTTCCATCATCCTAATTTGTAACACACATTCTTTGCACAGAATGTTAAAGAACTGCTTTGAAGACAGCTGACTACTATTACTTTCCTTTCTTCTTGCTAGTGTAATTTGCTTGAACAAATGCACCATACAACAAAAATTCTTGAATTCTGAAAAAAAAAAAAAAAGTATTCTTCTCTGGAAAAAGCAGCGCAAGTAATAATAATTTTCATTGAATTATATTACTACAACATCTGAAGTAGGTCATCCTTACCAATAAATGATGCATAAGCTGAATTCTCAAGTATTAAGAATTAACAATGTGCTTCAAACAGATGAAAACTGATTCAGAGTGCTCAGCTTCTGGCAATTTAACTGAAGATAATTGACATTATCATGAAAATTTCCATAAATTTTTTGCAAAAGGCAACTTCCAGGAACTATGAATTTCCCCTAGTAAAGATCAGATATTTTGCCCTTTCTACACAGATAACTGCTTTTAAAATTTTTAACACATATAAAACATATAAGACACAACCAAACTGTTTGTTTCAAAGCATCGGGTCTTAAAATGGAGAAGGACACAATGCACTGCATAGTAGGGAACTACCACATGTAATCCACATGTACCCTATTCCCCCAGCAGATATTTCTTCTCAGAAACTTTCCACAAACTGAAAAAGAATTTGGCCATTTGTACAGGATTGCCATAATCTTGACAGCCTGATAAAAGCTACTGCTCTCCATGGCTACCACACATCTGGACATCTCAGGGTTCCAAAGACGTAAAGATGGCACACACAGTGAGCCAGAACATCTTGCATGCACTGGACCCTTTGCACATGTTGTACTTGATCAGTACAGCTAACACAGTAAGTCCAAGCCTTTTGGCACCCATTACCCATGTGCTGACCACTATGGAGAGTCTATGCACACATATCTAGTATTTCTCAACCGAAATACAGATAACAGTCTCACTCTATCAATTAACACACCCAAGTGAGTAAAATGCACTAGTTGTTGGCATTAGCTTAAAATAATAATTTTATTAAGTGCTACCTTTTGCACTTAAGGTACTGCAGGTCTTTTAATGTGTATGCATTTATATGTGTATGTTTATACATGTATTTGTATATATTGAATACAAAAAAATGTAATTTTACAGCTAAGCTTGACAAAAGTGGAACTGTTCACATGCTTAAAAAAGTAAGACGGAAATTTCCTTATGGGACTTTGCTGAAAGATATGTACATTGATAGGATCATTTGAGTAGCACTTATCTTTCAAGTAGTAGTGAGAACAGAGCCACTCCATATTTACTGTAACCACACAGACACCCCAAAAACCAGCAAAAAGTAAAGTACTTCCCACAACCCTGCAAAGAAAACAGGATTTTAAAAATCCTGCCAAGAAGATATGAACAAAAAAGACATACATGACTAAGTTCTATGGGGCAAAATGTGAATCCAGAGAGGACAGCTGTTTAGCTAATGTGAGAGTTTAAAAACGGATAGCCATGGTCAGCTTGAGCAGAACTAAGCTGGCTTTCCCCTTCAGCTGGAAGATTCAGTCTGAAGACAGAGGACTGATCCTGTACAGATCCCAAGCATGCAAAAGAAGCAGAAATTAGCAGTTTGGACTGCACTCAGTTCAAAGGCTGCATTCATGTGACTCACGAGACTGACCCTTGCCTGTATTTTCGCCTGTTGCCCAAACACCATCTGAGAACTTTCCTGTCCCCTGACGTCAGGCAGGTACTGGAGTCAAGGCTGGATTTCATGACCAAATGTTAGTGCATCCAAGCACCGACTTGTACACTGAAGATGTTCTGAGGTAGTTGAACAAAATCCATATTAGGAAGAAGGCCAGAGACCAGTATTTCTGATATTCCTGCCAACAAATCACAGTAAGGAATTTGCTGCTGGACAAAAAAGAGTAAGTGACTGTCTGAGCTATCAGATCGTCTGCCTCTTCTCCAACCAAGTAAGATTTCTGCCTAAACCCAGCTCTACTACATTTCAGAAGAAACTTACATCAACATCTACCTAACCCTTACCTTCATTCTCCATTATTTTTTATACCCCACCCCACCCCAAGCAACACCTGAGGAAAAGAACTGGCTACTGACTATAAACAAAAGAAAAATAGTTCTCACCTGGCTCAGGTTCTCCATCTCCCTGCATCACGCTTGTCAGCAGCAACAAATGGAATGTCAGAAATACACACACACACAAACCTCCAACATATTTACATGTTTTCTGATTCCATGTATTACAAGGAAGTTCAATGGCAAGCCAGTGAGACAGCTTTAAGGTTCTCCTTTGTCTGGATAGTTAGAAATGTCAGAATTCATGCCCTGGATTTTTGTGTTTATTGTTTAGCTACAATACAGCCAAGATTTCCTTTTATCACAGGGTGACGCATGCATTCTTACACCTTTCTGCCAAAATACCTTATGTAAGAAAATTATTTTGTATTTTAATGAGCAATATTTGTGTAACGCACAGATTCACAGTATACTCTTTCTACTTCCTAGACTTGTGTATTATGAAAAATATATAAACATGAAATTATTGCAAAAATTAGCTCATCTTCTCTCATTCTCATGCAGCTTTATTTCCCCAAGTATCATGTTAATGTAGTTCTTACTGTTAGCAAACTCTTTATGTTCCACAAGGTTCAACTTTTTTTCTAGCTAATCATTCAAATTTAATGCCTGTTATAAACTCCCAAACACAAAATTCAGTTAGGTTGATATTGAGGTTTTTGCATTGCATATGAACCAATTGAAACTGTATAAAACCAGGAAATAAGCCATTCATACATTCAGCTCTACTCTTCCAGGTTGTATTAGCTCTGCTACAGCACAAAATCCTCTTAGAGAAAAATGCGTGCAAGTCTTAAATCTGAACAGCTTGATGGTGGCATACCCAAGCAGAACTGATTCATATTATGACTGTTTGTGTAGTCTGAATGTGTAACTCATAAACATGGCTGGAACGAAACCTGGTCTCTCAGGAGTGGACGTAAGGACAGTGCAAGGGAGGCAAATGGGCTACCAGAGACTCCAGAGAGAAGGGAAATTAATGAGGTTTTGGCTTATTGCTTGACTTATCTCAAACCCTAGGCCAAGTCACTCACTCGTAATCTCAAGGCTTGGTCTACACTCAGAAGTTCTGGCATAGCTGTGTGTCTCTGGAGTGTGAAAAACACACCTCCAACCAGCTGCGGTGATTAATGCCTTCAGGTAAACACAAGGCTGCTGTCAAAACCACGGGGTGTTACTCTGCATAGCTGTAGCTTTGTTCTGCTAAGCAAGTACAGTATTGCAGAAGCTACATCTCCTTTGGGAGAACAGTTATGAAAACTTTTCCTTGGAAGTTATATTAATACCCACCTTCCAATGTAAACACAGTCTACATGTGCACTTTTATTGAGAGAGCTCAACACGGATGTTAAAACTTAGCTGCCATTAAGCCAAAAGAACTGCATTGTCACAATAAACTGATAATATCACTGCATGAGGTCATTTGAATGGCAGTTAGCTTTTACTGTGCTTTCCAGCTAGGATATTTAAAGCATCATCAGCAATCTGCCATCCACTAGCGAAACACCCTGAAATCTGAAATGCAAAAAGTAATGGCCATTTCTCAAGTCTTGGAAGAAAAATAATAAAAATAATAAAAAAAAACCCCAAACCACAAACCCCAAAGCTGACAATTTCACTGGCTTCAGAGGACAGGACTAGTTAACTCATTCTCACTACTCAGGAGGCATATAGAGCATGAGAACTGGGCACAACCAACCGGAAAAGGAATTGAAAACTTTCAACTGGAGTGAATATTAGTGCCTCTCTGCTTCCAGTCCTCTAAGCAGGAAGCTTGTAGTGGTACTATGCAAAAAGGATGTACAGAAGGGAGATGCGCCCCTGAAGTGAGAGCTACTCATAGAAAGTTCCTATTCCTAAGGGTGTTCATGGATTTTAGAGCTGGAAAACTAAGAGTGAAGATTTGTTCTCTGTCACCAAACTCTCCTTCCATGCACAATGATACAGCTGAGAACCAAGAACCAAGTGAATACAACAGACTTTAGAAAACTTATGTCAGTGAACAAAACAAGTTTTATGTGTGGATTCCAATAGTGTATGACTGTATTACTTGATTCTCACATTTTCCTGAAACTTTTGACCTTAAAGAAGCTTCTGCTAAAGAAATGATTCCTAAATGAGTAGATCCTGCCCAGCTACTTATCCACAGAGGTAAGCTGTTTACGAAAGAAGCTTGTATGCAGCAGGATTGTGTCCCCTCTCAGCACAGGACCACTACAGCTTGTTATATTCAATATCTAGATACAAAAAGAACAAGCAGCCTTGTGGCTGAACAGTGGTGAACGATTCTAGAGGAAGGCCTTGGCAAAGTTCACTTCATTAAACATGAATTTGGAAGAATTCTCAAATTGCAATTTTTACCCTGCTGCTATTCTTTAAGTACAATTCTTCATCCTCATTTTTATATCCACACAATTAAAAAAAGTCTTTATGACACTGAAGATTGTTATTTTTGATGGGATTCTAGAACCACATTTACAAAATATATAGGTATATACATATAAGCCTATGTATTTAGTGTACTACATATTTTGCACATATAGAGTGTACACTTAGATGTGAAAAAATATCTGTGTTTGCACTACCTTCTGTGTATTTAGGTACATGTTTTTGTATGGTGCAAAACTAAATAAGCGTTTTTGAAGGTGTGAATAGGGCACACCTTAGTAAAACTTCAGCTGTTTATTGATGTGGTTACCTGCAGCTGAGTTTCACTTCAGTGCAAGTTGAAGTTGGTATACCTCAGTGTAATATTATAGCAATGCCCTTGTTGTCTACATTCAAGGACAGAATAACCTATTCATTAATTAACTCATCAACTGTTGTTGATGAGAAGATAATGGACAGTAAAATCACATTTGTTTCCTTGGTCTACTATTACAAATAAAGTGACAAGTGGAAAAAGCTTGTGGATTTGGTTCTATGAATTTTAAGAGTTCAAAATTTGGGGCATAAGTTCAAAGTAGTTTTAATTCAGCTTAAAATAACTTAATTGCAATTAATTCTATATTCCTTTTATTTGCCTCCCCTGAGCCTGCAGAACTGCTGCTCTCAGGGGTGAAGGGTAGGTATTACAGTAGCTACGGACATCAGTTTACAGACTGTAAATTTAACTGTGTGGCTTACACACTGCTGTCTCCCGATACCCAGGAGTTACCAGGCATGAGCAGGGGGCTAACGACAGTGAGCAATTACTCTCTCAGTCCACTGGCAGTTTATCTTCTGCTAGTTTTCACTGCGACAGCCCTCACCACACTCACTCATATAGACAACCAGTGTGTAATTACAGCATGTGTGAAGATAGCCAGCGCCTGGGTTTACATCCTCATTTGCCTCCTGGTCAGCCTGTTAACCCCCCTGTCCCAAGTGCCTTTGGTGCAGCAAAGCCTTTGGGAGCTGAGGTCCACTGTGTGCTCTGAACAGAAGGCAGGTTTGCAGGTGATAATCATATTATGAGGCTGCCCCTAATTGTTCCTCACGAAGTGATCTGAGGTCCTTTGTAAGTTTTTTGCCTGGATACAGCCCACCGAATGCCAGCATCTGAGAACTGCAGCCAGGTATTATGCAGCTGCCCTGCTCGGATATCCCCTGTGGTTTTTCTCTACTTGACATTCTGTCCCCTTGGTGACCAATTTAGCTCTACCCCTGCCCTGAAGCCTATTCACTCCAGTAGCGCAAAAGCAACTGTTAACGTCAAGACCTTTACCATGTAGCCACAAATAATTTCTCTATAAGAGAAGATAGAAATATGAACTTTGATTTTGGCAGAAAGCTCCCATTGTGCTAATCATTAAAAGATTTATTGTTATTCTCCTATTGATGGAAGCGCTGAAACAAATTCCTATTGCATTTTGTATAATTTTAAAATCAATTACCAATTCATGTTCACCTATGCAATCTCCAAATCACTAGGTATTACAATTGAAATATTTCTATTGAATTGGCTCACTGGACTCCAGCTAAATATTTTAGGCATCTTTCTTTCTCTTGCTTTCGCATTTCATGGGATCGGTATATTAACAAGTCCTAAAATTATATATAATTTTTAACTAACATTCTTCCTCTATCCATCTACCAAGAAAATTTTGTAGTTTCTATGACCGTGTTACAAGAAGACTTGACAGGTAAGGAATATATCTTCCCAGTGACCTCTGAGGGCAAAAGTGCCATTATCAGCCCTGTTATCAGTTAATAAATAAAATCTGGAGCAAAGACATGAATATGGGAATTCCTGAGTCTTCACTTCTCCTCGATAAGTTTCATGAAGAGCACAAGGAGTTTGTGACAGACGCAGGAGTTCCCATATCACAGTTTCAGTACCTTTACTGAAAATTCCTGCCTTACAGCATTTCCTGTCATCTCTTGGTTAGTTTTAGCTGCAGGTCCTCTCCTCCCTTGCCAGTTTTGCCACTGGAAATAGACTAAAGACATCCACAATGGGCTGAGTGCTGATGATCAATACTTCCCATATTCCTCCATATACAGTCTTGCTCTCCCTTCTTATTACTGCCCTCTAAGAAAATGAGGAGGCATCAAATATACAATGTTGAAATATCAATGTTAAAAGAAAGAGACCCAAATAGCCCAGACCTGGAGTCAGTTCAAAAGGGCCCTCAGAGCCAGGTTACAGTTTCTGCTGCACATGCAGGAACAACTACATAGATGTGCAACAACCAGTCAGATTTCTTCATGTTTGCCATGAAAAACTGGGAAGAAGATCATTTATAAACTTAAGATGAACCTCAAAGTCTATGAATGAAGAGGAAAGGAATAACTTGTCTCCCACAGAAGGCACTAGGGTCCTTTCTATTGCTGGTAATGGAGACTGTTTGCTCTGAAATGTAGTTATATTAAATGGGCAATGAGTAGAAAAACCTGAGAGAGTATGTAGTCCAAATTTCACAAAACATCAATTTTCCAGCACCAGATTTAAGAATTAATATTGTTATTAAATAAAAACCTACTAAATACTATATATACCATATATATACCATCTATATATCCCATAACTGCAGAATAGATTTTATATTTTTATATATATATATATCTCCCATAATAGCAAATAGATTTTTTTTTCAATTCACTGATCTGAAACTCACAGAAAAGGGCATAAAATGAAATGGTTATTGCACAAAAGATGAACTGCTGCAGAAATTAATTGAATTATTCCTAGTAATCCTCTATGTCTTAAAATAGTTTTACTACTCAACCCAATGCTTTCATTAGGGAGTATTCAGCCACAGCTAATGTTATGAAGAAAATGATTTAATTTATATTACTGGCAACCTATTTACAGGATACTTGCTTTTATCAGACACTTTGTGTTTGTTGCTAAAGGATTTGTTCACTTTACTTGGCTGGTACCTAGGACAGACTACCTATTTTTGTATGTGTGTATATATATATATATAAAAATATATATAAAATACATATATGAAGCATGTTAAATCATTTATCTATACCTGTGTATGTGCAACTGCGTATTTAAACATTTGCATATGAAGTATCAATCTGTAATACTACTTTTTGTCCTGATTTTTGTTACACCTTCCACCACAAGGATGAGTAGTAGCAGCTCTGAGATTGCAACGGTTGTCAGAAGCTATTTGGTTTCTTTGCTCTTCACCTTTTGTGCAGCAACATGACATTACTCAGATATACTCAAATTTATTCTCTAATCCTCACTGACAAAGCTGTGTCACAGCTTCTCAGTTTGGTGTCAACTGCAAATGTAAGGAGCAAACTGTCTACAGCAACATAAGGATCATCACTGAAAACTCTCCACAGTAGAAGACAAAGATTGTTAAGAGCTCAAAACATTCTTTCTGTACTGAATACAAATCACTTCCATCTACTCTTGAAACAGATTCCAAACATTTTTTCACTCATTTGTAGATATATACGCCTAGCACGTTTCCCTTGATTGCTTGTGAGAACATGGAGAACCATGCCAAAAGCCTATTTGGTATCTGCTGCTCTTACTCTGTCTTTAAGGCCTGTTAGCATATTGCAGAAGCATATTGTTAGACTGATTGGAAAATGGTTGCTACTACTTTTTTTCTTTTTATTCTTCACCATGAATAGCGAAATTTGTTTGTTTATCTGAAAATTTTTCCAGGAACGGACATTATTCTTAGCACACTATAATTCCTGGTTTCTTTCTTTTCCTCCTTTCAAAGCACTACTTAGAGGTTTTTAGGGTCTTCCAATACCTCTTTCAACCACAATGATAAATGCTTATGCCTATGGATGAGGTTTCATCTGCCTGCTCTTTAAGAGCAGTAGCCCAGGAGGAAGTACAGAAGGCCTGATCAATTGCGAACATCTAAGTTATTCAAGTATTTTCTAACCATTTTCTTCCCTACAAGGTGCTGAGCACTTACCCATTTATCTCTGTTATCAATTATTTTATCCAACCAACTGGAGTTACCTTATACAAAAAATTGATGTAAATATTTCTCCCACATTTTCTGTCAATCACTTTCCTGGTCCACCTACCATAACATAATTTTTCCTTAATCTTCCTATTACTACTTACATAGAATGACTTCTTGTAACTTTTGATAAAACTCTCTAGCTGCAACTCCTCTGGAAAAATGTGGCTATATTGTTAATAAATATATTTAAATTGCACGAGAATAGGTCCTAATAATATATGTTTCAAAACACCAAATTCTTTATGTCATCAATATACTGCATCAGATAACTTTTTAATAAGTTCTGTTGAACAGAAGTGTGAACACCTTTAACTACTAAATAAAAATGCTCATGTTTAACTCTTTACAACACAGGATTGCCTGCTGAGTATATTAAAAAAAAACCCATGGTGACATGGGCTCCCCCTCGTGGTTATTTGTTATGAAATATTTCAATTTTCCACACAAACCCCTTAGATCTTCTAGGACTGATAATAGACAGAAATCGAAGCAAGGGATGTACAAGTCATCTGTAAAAGATCAAAACCAAAGAGTTTTTGAATCATCATTTAATACTCATCAAAAGCAACCCAGAATCGAGTAATTCTACCTATAAATTTTGTACCTTATAAGAATTTTATACCAATATAATTTGTGTACACTAAATAAAAGGTGAAGACAGTTTTGGAAAGGAATAATTATAGTTTTAACTGCTGTTATGGCAAGGGAGTTTCTCATAAGATGTCAGAAACATGTGTTTGTGGATATCTAATCCAAGTGCTCTAATCTATGTTATCACATACTGTCTTTTTCAACAGAAATTGCTTTGCCTGACATGGCAGTGTTTACCCGATGGGCAGCTGCAGAACAGTTTCTTTTCTCTTAACTGTTTAATTCCTGGTTCCATGTTCCACCTACTGCCCACTATTCAAAGCCAGGTCTGAGACCAGATCTTCACTACAGCAACAGAACATCTCACAAAGAAAATTTGTCCTCAACATACAGGACAGCTAACAGTTGATATTACCCCCATTTTATGTATGAGAAATGGAGGTACAGAGAAGGTAAGAATTTAGAGTCTGCAATTTCAGCCTCATACTATTGAGTGACTTACTGAGTGAACATACTTCAGCAATCGAGTGCACCAGAAAGGTTCCTTGTAGGTGCAAATTTTCCTTGTGTCTATAGTTGTAGCTATGCAGTATGCACTCAAGCACACCACAGGTGTGTTCAAAGTGGTGCAACCAGGGCTGAAATCATGCACAAGGGCATCAGTTAAGGCACCTAACTCACAGTGTGGATGCAAGGTTTCCTGAAGTTCACTCTCCATGTCCCCTATTCTGCTAATAACAGCAACATCCTCTGCACAGTAATCTGTCTTGCATCATCTGTTAGGTACAGACATACAGTGTGTGCCTAGGACTGACAAATTATTTGAACTTCATTGTGGGTAAATGTGTGATATAGACATGTCATCGTAGAGGCATGTCAACTAGAGTTCATGACAGATCAACATCCAGTCCTTCCCCTGTTGCACTGCAGAGGTTGGTAATGTAGAAGCACCCTCATATCACCCAGTTTGAACCTTCCCTGGGGATAAGCTGGGCTTTGTCCTGGAGAAGGCTGTTGTCTGCATCTTCCTGCCTATAACAGCATGCATTAATTGTTCCAGAGCCCACTACCTAGTTCAACCTTAGGGATTTCTTCCACAGTGCAACATCATATATAGATAGACACACTTTTGCACAGCTTTCACTGAAACAGCCTAGATTTGTAATCCCGATTGTCTGTAAAAGAAAAGCAAGGGGAAGACTGTCAGAATTGTCCCATTTTATTTAGAAAGTGAATGGAAATGAAATATAAATCAGTATTCTTCATTCTGCAGAAAAATGGAACTTCTAATATAAATAACCAGTGACCAACAAAAGCAAACAGAAACTCTGTAAGCTCTATCTCACTGTGAAATGCAATCATTCTAGTAAAACACAGCACAAAGTAGGACTTTGCTTACTATTTGTCTTACCAACTTTAGCTCCAGGATGTGAGGATTTTTATTTTTCTAATTGTACTTCAAACTTTTCACAGTAGTGGAACTTCAGTAGAGGTGTGTCTTTGACACATGGCCAGGCAGACAGTTAGAAAGCAACATAGGCAATATTTCTTAATGAAATTTGAAAAACCGAATGTGGAAGTTTAAAAGAGACATTAATACTGTCTCTCACTTTGTGAGTGTAATCAATCACAAATACATGTTATGCACTGAAATCACAGCATTATAATATGCAAATAACCCTGCCATCTAAAAGGGCTAAGAGACACATGAATATAGAACTGTGGCAAAAATAGAGTTTAGAAGAGTGCATCTTACTGCATTGAGCGAGTCTTATGTGGACTTATTTTTAGGATGTATAGCAAATTGAACAAACTGACAGATCATGTAGCTAGACATCTGCATCTTGTTAAAGGCACCCAAAGTTAATTGCACTTACACTGGTTGCATTTTCTGGAGGGATAACGGGTTTTTAAAACTACATCTCAAAAATTTATTACAGGTTCTTCAACACACTTTCCCTTGCATTAGTGAGAAAGACTTATCAATCCCACTCCCTGACTCTGGCCTTTTTGAATGTTTTTGTTGAGGAGATCAGTTTTATTAGCATTAAAATCGCTGCATTATCATTAATTATTTGGAACTGAATCTCCTCACATTTATAATGGTATGAAACAGGAATACTCCCAATTACTTTGCTATATAAAAGGTGCAAATAAGAGAAAAAGCTGTCCCAGTGGTTATTCTTATGCATCCAAGTTAATTGTCCTTTGCCTCAGCTGTAAAACCAAGATAAGGCTCATGTACCTAACAGGACTGCTGCAAAGTTAATCAATGTCTGCATTTTTCTCTGAAAGCCTAATGTATGATACAAACACAAGGAAATGTCACTATTTCAGTTCAGTAAAACAGCTTTAATAAACCAACAGGTCCTTTCTGCCATCTTTTTATTGCTAAGAAAGGCTGTTTTGAGATACTTGTCTAGTAAAAACTCTTCTTGACGAAGATCCCCAATGTTTTAAAAACTTTATTTCTTTTAAAACTTATGTGGATCTTCATGTTTTTATGAAGGACTATAGTATATTCACTCCTTAGGCCTACATAAATTACGAATTGTAGTTACTGACAAAATCAAAATACAGTGAGAAAGTATGTGTATTTTAATATGCCATCTTTGACCACATAAGTTAAAATGCACCATGTATCGGCAAACTATTTAGAGGCAAAGTATGAGAAAATAATAGAACAAATGTGTAATATAAGCCCTTACTTTTACTCAGATACACCTGACAAAGCTAGAACTTCTTTACTTCAGTTTTCTCATTTTCTGTAAAATAGGGGTACCAGTAATTGCCATTAGGACAGTACTTCAAAAAGGTAAACCTCTATACAGTTATTCATTATCACTATATAACATACTTAAAATAAAATACATCATTTTTGTATCCAAGTAGTATTTATAACTACCATCAAGCATTTTGTTGCAGTGCAATGTCTATCACTAATTCCCAGGATTTAACTATCACTTTTTCAGATAATGTACAAAATACAAAAGAACATGTCTGTCACAAACAGCATGGATTTAAGTACTGACACGTGAGGCAACAAGCAAATACAACAAATGGAGGAGCAGAAGGAAACAAAGAGACAATTCTCATGATATTATACATGTATTTTTTAATTATATGAAAAATTTTGATTAAAAAAAAGAAGCAGACCTTTATATGGAATAAATCTTTCCTGGAATGTACTTGTAGTAGAAAAATGGCACACTTTTAAAAATCAAAAACATGCCAGCACATAGATTGGATATAAAGAAGAAATTCTTTACAATGAGGGTAGTGAAACACTACAAGGGGTTGCCCAGAGAGGTAGTGGAGGCCCCATCCCTGGAAACATTCAAGACCAGGTCGGACGGGGCTTTGAGCAACCTGATCTAGTTAGCTGTGTCCCTGCTCACTGCAGGGGTGTTGGACTAGATGACCTCTAGGGGTCCCTTCCAACCCAAAACATTCTATGAGTCTATGATTCCATGATAAGCCATATTACATTTCTGAAAAAAGAAGGCTTTTGCCTCACAAAACCTTGCATTACCTTAAGAGACTTTGCAGTGCTGAAAGAACTAACCCCTTATTGGTAAGCTGCTGGTTTCCATCATGGCGAAGGTAAAAAGTGAAATACTGAGGATGATGGAGCCCTAAACTGGTTGGCAACTCACCATTCAAGTACTGGTAGTCTGAAATCTGAATCTGCCTTCCTCCAAAAAGAAACTCATGTTACCATGATACACAAAGTACAAACACATAGTTCTAGTCCATTGTTTGGATGACATAATGGGCTGGAAATAATTTATTTAAAGACTTCATTTAAATAACTAGATCCAGAATACATATGCATAGCATGTTTTTCTTCTAATAAATCCATCATTAGAATATAGATTGAACTAAAGGTGAACTTTGATTACTTCATAAGGAAAGGTCAATGTTCCCCAAACAATCAGGAAAATTCAATCACATAGGTTTCTTATGTGTCTTCTACTAGTAAAAAATACTTTAAAAGTTTTATTGCTATTTGGTACGGTATTATCACTTGACAAAAAACATTACTCTATAGTTACACAGTGTTGTTTGGAAATAACCTTTATAAACTGTTATTGATGAAAGAATACTTTTTCCTCTGTTTATTTATTCCACTCTGATGTTCACTTTTACCTATGAAAACTCAAATTATTTATTTAGACCAGACGTAATACTGCTGTTGTCATACCCAAAAGTTTCAGACACTCATTCAATCCAAAGTATAAACATTGCTTTACCTTAAAATTCTCATAACCCACATATTGTGAACAGAAAAAGAAGAGCAATATCTGAGGACACCAAGAGGTTTTACCTGCAGATGAGAATGAAAATCAAAACAATGCAGTCAAAACAGAACCCCAATCTCAGGTCAGCTGTTTCTGGCATTCAAGAGTCCTTCCTGCAAGGTTTAGGAACTGTGGTGACTTAGGTCAAGAAATATCCAATAATTAGTGAAGATCAATAGTTCTGATCTAACTGTTGGCCTACAATTGCAAGATCTATGCCTGCTGATTATCGTGTAGGACTGCTCATTTTCTTTTTAGACTGCATACGTAAATTGCTTTAATTTAGTCTAAGTTCTCAATCTTTATTTCACTCTGCTTAAAATTGAAGAATTTCTGATATGCCAAACACAGGATACTAATACCAGCAAGCAATGCAACTCCTATTCAAATTCAGTATTAAAAGTGCAGAATTCTCCACATCCTCCTTTACACAACACAAAAACATGCATTATGTAGAAAAAAAAATCATGTTAACTCCATATCAAACTGGATGACAAAATAACTCATTCTTCAAAAACTTTGTAATGGGTAAAAATTAAAATTGAGGACTTTCAGTAGACTTCAAATTAGGTGACATACTGGACCTCTCGTACAATGAGCACCAGATCATCACGTTTGTTAATATACTAGAAGTTAATAGACTAAGGCAAAGGTGTTGCACAAAATAGTAAATACTTCTGGTTTTAGTCTCACTTTAGTGAATAAAAATTAATGACTTTCTAGACTGGAAACTGGTGGTTGCTTAAAGACCAGTTATTGTATTTTTGTATTTAATATGGGAATATAGAACACAGTCCCAACATGTAATTCTACATAATTTGTTATTCAAAAGGACTAGATTTCCCAATGCAAAAAGTCATAAAAGAATAAAAAATGTTCAGAGAAAACTATATAATTAAAATCAGAAGTTATAGCAAGTGTTGCATTTGGCAGAGCTCCTTAATTCCAGTCCTCTTTGTCTAAACAACAGAGAACTGCATTTAGAAGCAAGAATTAGAAATAACAAAAATAATTTAATTAATGTTGAAAGGAGGAAATAGATGGTAATAAAACTGAAATTATAAAGTGCAGGAAAAAGATAAAGGAAGCTAAATACTGCTGAAATAAATCTGTACTGTCAGATGTAAGGCCAGCAAGACAAACATGTTTGATGTTAATTAGCAGCCAAAGGAAATAATGCCAATGGTATAATCCATTCCAGAAAGAGATTATAAACTATTAACATTGCATGAAAGGCAAAACTGTTCATTGCATGTTTCTGTTCTATGAAAAGAATCCAGATAGTTGACTTGCATAACAGAAGATTTCCAGAGAAAAAAAAATGAGGAATATATTTGAAAATATGCACTAGATATAACCCTTTTAAAATCATCAAATCTGAGACTTCCATCTTAAAAGAGTTGGCTGCATAGATCATATGGCAGAAGACGACCAATTTTTAAAAACCTCAAATTGTTTAGGAAATGTTGTAAGAAAGGACATAGAGGTAGACCAGATGATGGTACAACAGGTAGCCAGATACCAGTCCTAGTTACAATAGAGGCAAAAGTACTATGTTATTAAGTTAATAAAAGCTATAAATCTTGAAATCTAGTCAATATAGTTTTGTAGGAAATACTCTGGATCCCATCTTGGTTTTTTTCACATACTTCCTGATTTGCAAACACAAAACTGGGAAACAGGATACTGTGATGAACCTGCACAGGAGAGATGGCAAGGGAAGGTGAGCCTGAGGTGGACATGGAAATAAGGGGCACTTGTTCCACCTGGCAGTAAATGGCTGAAAACAAGGGCAGTTCTCACTGGCCTGCCAGTACAGCAAACAAATGAGAGGAAATAATGAAATAATCTACAATCATCAAGGGAAAACAAGAAAACTATTGAATCCCTGCCCTTTGCTACACTTCTACAGGCCTGTACCAAGACAAAATTTGTCTCTCTGTTTCCATTTACTCCTTATTCCCCTTGTTTTAACTGAAGATGAAATTTCTCCATAAAGGAGAAATTGCAGGGGAAAATCCCTTCAGGTCTTGTTTTAATTATAGAGGGACACAGTAAATCTGGAAGCACTAGCACTAGGATTTCAAGGCCATTTCTGCCACCCACAGAACAGCATACAGAAGACCACTAACAGCAGAATATGCAACAGACACTGAGACTTAAGCAGGACTCCAGGAAGCACAGCATAAATTTACAGTTAATGTGCCATAATTATGTTAATTTTTTTCCATTAGAAGTTAAGGTAATTTGGGTATGTAAATGCCAGAATTAATAGAGCCACGACCAAACCATAGGGAAAATACCATCACAGCTAATGAATCGTGACACATGGAAAATGAGAGAAAAATACTAGTTAGCAAAAAAAACCCCAAACCTAGCACTGTATTAGCATCTATAACTGTTAATAGCACCTATAACTCAAATAAGTTTAAAACATAAAAAATGGACTAAGATAAAACCTACAGAAAACAGTTGTCTGTTCTTCAGACAATTGGAAGAAGCCTCACATTCACAGGTCCTGATCTCAGGAGGAACTTCAGCCACCCCAATACCTGCAGCAGTGCAATCCAGCAGGCCACAGGCAGTCAGAAGTTTTCTGGACTGCACTGATGACAACCTTCTGGCAGGTGATCCAGGAGCCAATGACAGATGTACACTTACAAACAAAGAAGGACTTATCATGGATGTACAGGTCAGGGCCAACTGTGACTGCAGTGACCATGAGATGGTGGAGTTCAGGACCCCGAGAGGAGAAAACATGGCAAAAAATAGGATCACAACACTGGACTTCAGGAAAGCAGACTTTGGCCTCTTCAGGGGCCTGCTTAGAAGAATCCTATGGGATGCAGCTCTGGAGAGAGAGGAGTCAATGAAAGTTGGTCAATTTTCAAGGCTCATATCCTTAAAACTCATCAATGGTCCATCCTGACAAGCAGGAAATAAAGGCCACAGGAGGCCTGTATGGATGAACAAAATATTCATGACCAAATTCAGCCATAAAAAGCAAGCACTCAAGAGCTGGAGGAAGAGTCAAAGCAGGAATAGAGAGACACTGTCGAGGACACAGGGATGGGTTTAGGAAAGCCAAAGCCCACCTGAAATTGAATGTGGTGAGAAATACGAAAGGCAAGAAGAATTTCCACAGCTACATCAGCAGCAAAAATATAGGCATGCTGAATGGGGTTGGGAGACTGGTGACAGCAGACATGGAAAAGGCTGAAGTGCTCAACGCCTTCTTCACCTAAGTCTTCGCTGCTAGGATTTGCCTCCAGGAATCTCAGTCCCCTAAGACCTGGGGGAAAGTCTGGGGCATGGAGGACTTACTGTTTGTGGAAGAGGATGAGGCTAAAATGCAGGTCTCAGAGGGTTATGGATCAGTGACACAAAGTTCAGTTGGACACTAGTCACTGGTGGAATAGAGTACTAGGGGCCAATCCAGGGGCCAATATAATTTAAAATCTTCATTAAAAATCCAGATGATGAGACAGGGTGAACCATCAGCAAGTTTTCAGATGATACAAAACTAGGAGGCGTGGCTCATACACCAGGTGGTTGTTCTGAGAAGGACCTCAGCAGGACAGAGAAATGAGCAAACAGGAATCTTGTGGACTTCCACAGAGGCAAAGTCCTGCATCTGGGGAGGGATAAACACATGTACCAGAACAGGCTAGGAGCCAACCAGCTCAGCATAAAAAGACCTGGGAGTCCAAACAAGTTGAACACAAGTCAGCAGCTCACCAACAGAAGGCAGCCAACAGCTGCCTGGGCTGCATTATGAAAAGTATCACCAATGGGTCAAGGGAGGTGATCCTTCCTCTGTACTCAGCACTCATGAGACACACCTGGAGAGCCAGGCCCAGCTCTGGGCTCCTGACTACAAGAGACACATGGCCATACTGGACCAACTCTAGTAAGCAGCCATGAAGGAGAACGATGACCCATGATTAAGGGACTTGAGCATCTGTCACAGAAGAAAAGGTTGAGCACTGGGAGTGTGTATGATTACCTGATGGGAGGGTGTAAAGAAGACAGAGACAGACTTCTCTCAGTGGTATCCAGTGACAGGACAAGAAGCAATGGGAACAAATTGAAATGCAAGAAATTAAATTTAAACATAGGAGAAGCTTCTTGACTCTAAGGATGATCAAACACTGGAACATATTGCCCATGTAGGCTGTGGAGTCTTCATCCTTGGAGATATTCAACATGCACCTGGAGACAGCCATAAGTAACCTGCTCTAACTGACCCTCTTTGAGCTGGGGCATGGGACTTGCCGATTTCCAGAGGTCCCTCCTACCTCAGCCTCTCTGTGATCCTGTGAGACAAAGAAACCCCAAACTATGCTGTCTATTATGGCATCACTTTCTAAAAACTCTCTCCTCTCTTCCTGTAAATTTTAGTCTAAATGAGTATGACTAAAGTATTTTACAAATCTCCCTGTTTAGTGCAAGTCTTACTAATGCAGGATTGAACACCTGCAGAAAAAGCAACCTGGTTTACCTTGAGCCTCCAAGTGTTTCCAGCCTCATGTTAATGCTTACGGAAAATGTTCAGAAATTGTCCATTGTGCAAAGTCCTTGTGAGCACATCTACACTAGGGAAGGCAATACCATGCTAGGGAAACAGCTGGTCTAACTATCAATGAACTGGAACACCACATTACCATGCAACAACATTAGCTTAGATTCCAAAAATCTGTATAATTGCATCAGCACAATGCTGCATCCAGGTTAATTAGCTCTGCCAATCAGCCTAATTAGCACAGGGCAGAGCTGTGCTGATGTGGCTACACTGATTCTATCTCCTGAACTACTAATCACAGCACTACACTACAGAGTGTACACCAAACAAAAGGTATCATTTCATAGAATCATAGAATCATTTGGTTGGAAAAGACCTTTAAGATCATCAAGTCCAACCATACCTTATATTTGGGTATATTTCAAGGTGAAAACTCCTGTAATTCTGTCCATTCTATAAGTATGTGTAAAACTTCTAGAAAAGCATTTTTTCTTGCTTTTCAAAACAGATCTTTTTAGTACAAGGCATATTTGAGGCTATTACAAAAAATATTTCAAAGATTTAAAAACTGTGCTTCTGCTGAATACTGGTTATTCTGCAAGATGACTAGCTGCTAGAGCAGATTTTAACATCTCTTGGGTTCTCGTCAGATTATTTCTCTTAGAAGGAGAATCTATGAAAAGGCAGTAATTTCATTGACGCAATTTTGTTTCTTCACATAGGGTGTTCACAGAGCTCTGTTTCCTTCAACACCATTTGAATAAAACTACCAGGCACTTTTCTTGCTCATCTGGTTTTACACTACCATTTTCTTAAAAGTGTTACTCCTAATTTTTAGCTGCATGAGAAAAAAAAAACAACTTCCTGGTGACTGGTAAATTTCTTTATTTGTTTCAAAATGTTATGATAAAGCATAGAATACCTTGTGCTTGCTAAAAACTGAAGGTATATTAGCAATTTCCTCTAGGATATATGTCAGGCTCTGCGTAAAGAACAGCTCAACCTTAGTCATGCTCTGCTTACTTCCCAGAAAAACGATCATGTTGCTCAGGTAGTTCACGTCAACTTCATCCACTTCCAAATAAGCAATGTCTTTGATGTCAGCTAATTAGTTCTGCACTGCTTGAGCCTGTTCAACAAGGCTCTGTGTATCTAGACTAACGCAAGAAGCATACTGAAACCTTTCAAGTAAACTCATGATCTATAGCACACTTCTCAGGTCATACTTCAGAATGTATTCCAAATTTATATTCTAAATTGCCCCCTCAAGATGGTCTTGATCTGTCAAAGGTTTTCATCTAGGCAGGGCCTTCCTTGGCTTGAAAAATCTTTTTTTAATCTTGGTCTTGAAAGGATCTTAACTCCCAGAGTTTTACTTTATTTCTTTCCAGCTGTGACTCTACTTCAAGCTGCTTGCTGTGTGAAAGCACAGTATCTGACTGTCTGACTCCACAGCTGATTGACTTACAATGAATGCACAGGGTATGACCAAGGCAAATCTGAGCAGAAAGGTACCCGAGTTACTTCTAGCAGACATCCAAATAAAGTAACCAAAAGACTTGTAATACATGCCCAAATGCTAATGGTTTTTATAGCAAATTTATAGATAATTTGACGGTTAAAAATTAACCTTAAAGGTTCAACATTTCCCAAGTAATTGAAAACTTATCTCTAAAAATGGGCCGCCTGGGAAGTTCAGTAGTTGTCTGTGTTTGCAACTCATTGTATACCAGTGCCCATAGCAACCTCATAATGAAACCCTGTTCCAGGGCAAACTTTCACACAGCCCTCGCCCAAAGCAGTGGGTGTGCCAAGACACTATTAAGGGTCACCCCAATTACGTCCCCTTCTTCTCTTGTTTTAAATGTTGTTACTTTGACTGATGATCCAACAGCGGGAAGTCCTCTGTACAAATACCTGAACAGCCTTTGAACTAGCTGCTTAATATCAAGAGATATATGCAAAGCATATCAAGAAAGAAAAGAAAACCAAATCTCCTGGACAGATTAATGAAAGATTAAATGATTACACTTTGCTAGGCTTAGTGCACAAGAGGATGCAGAAAATAAACAGATCTAGAATGCTGAGAAAAAGCCCTATTTTAGCTGTAAAAGGGAAGTGCTAATTGTAACTGCTCAGCAGTGGTAATTTGTGACCAAAGAATGATCTGTCAAGGAGGACAAGAAGGCAACAACTGCAAGAAGAGGTTAAACTGGATGGAAGCAAGAATGCTAGAGACAGAACAACTCCTTGTAAGGGAGTGAAGTTTTCCAGCCTCAGTACTGTCTTGGACCATCCTGGAATGGGAGTGCTCAGGGGCCCAAGTTCAGGGTCCACTTTTGGACAGCAGAGCTGGGCTGGGGCATGGGCCCATGGCCAAGCTGAGGTGACCCATACAACCGCTCAAGGGATTGGTGCTGTTGCAAATGCATATGAGGAATCTGCTTGTGACACATCTTTGCAGATGTATTGAGGTGGGACTCTGTCCAATGTATTGTTCATTAAAATTTTCTTTTGTATTTCAAGCACAAACATGTTTATTTAACCTCAAGGGGTACCACAAAAATTCCCTAATGGTTGTCAAAATTATTTTAAAGAGATTACTTAAATCTTCAACATACAATGGCTTCAGCTGCTAGGACTGCTCAGCTAGCGTACACCAGTCTATATTCTGCATCCAAACTGGAGCAAGATAGGATAATAGCTGTTAGGTTATTTCATATGGCTTTTTATATCCTCATTATTGCATAGATCTTCAACACAGAGCAGCCTGACTTTATACTCTCATTCAAAAGTGTTCTACAGTCTGTTCCACTAATGGGAAATGTTTGAGGGCACTGTTTAAACAGCTGGTTGCAGCCATTCACAAGTCCTCCATTTTCCCTTTTTTAAACACTTACAGCCCCAGATTTCATAATGTCACAAAACTATTAAGATCCTATTATCAGTTATTCCTATTTATTCACTGTCTTTTGCTTCAAATAGCATTAAGTTTAATCTAAAAGAAAACTAAAATACTTTGCTTGCTTGGCCAAAGGGTACCACGTGCACATCAGGTGCTGTATAAATAGCTATTATCACAATAACAATAACAAACTTAATTTATAAAAGATCTAGAATCTGCTATTTCTCACCACGTGTGCTATCTTACTTTAAGTTAATCACCTTAGTGTCTTTTTCTGTGTGCCAAAAGTCACTGTAGGATTGACAACAGAACCTAAAGCAATCACAGTACTTACCACCATTAACTTAAATTGCAGTTACTAAAAGAAGAACGTACAAAACAGACTCAATGTTAAGTGACTTGACAAACCTTACCTGTTTCAATACACTGACTGTACATAGAAATGACCTAGTCATATGTAGGACATTGTCAAGCTAGGGCTTCGTTTGGAGATGGTGGTAATCTCTCCCAGGATGCATTCATGTCTATAGAAATTGCTGGTACTCCAAGACTGGGCCCAGAGCACCTCAAAATGCAAGAAGCAAAAGGAATAATAATTAAATATTTTACGAATGTAGTATTAAAGGCAAAAGATAGCATTGTAGACAGAAAAATATGGATTGTTCTTTCTAAGGTTGGGCTGTGTATAATTTTCTGTGGTAGACATGCTAACATCTAGTGAAAGACTTAATTAATTATGACTTAATAAGCTTAGGAAACACACAGCCCCATTTATGTAAATAGTGTATATATTAAAAAGCACTTTGTTTTCCAGAGCTTGGAACTCAAATATTTGTTTCTTTTAAAATCACTGCCTCTATGGCAGTTACATACATACATATATATACGTGTGTACACACCCCTCTATGGGTTGTATTTAGGAGACCTTCGTGTAGAACTTAAGAAAAAACCTATAACTTTGGTTAAGACCCATTTTTAGCTGCTTAAGAGAGGACAGGGAACAATGTAGATGAGCTAAACAAGCCTGCTGTTTTAAAAAGTCAAATATAATTTAGTTGCTCAGAGTAACACCATTTCCCAAAGGGAACTGCCTGACTACACAAGATTGCCCCATGCTCAGTCCCCAGATCCTTGTCTGACAATCATTCTGGAAAATTACATTCACCGTTACTACAGACTAATAAAAAATACATCTAAATAACTGTTGAGAACAGAAATTAAGAGTATGAAGCAAGCATTAGAAGCAGAACAAGATGAGATTTTCAGGGACATAAACTCTAAACACCAAAGAGCAGAAATTAGGGAGAGAGAGATGCTTCCCACTCCACTCTTGCTGTTTGACACAGTATTGCACAACCAGCTGAGAGACTGTCGATGAACCCAAAGCAGCTATCTGCACTTACGACTAAGGTGGAGCTAAATGATTTAATTATTTCTAGTTGAGCCTGATGAGATCATATACTTTTCTGCTTCTAGAATACGTATGATAAGCTAATATAGATCTGTATTTTTTCTTTAAAACAAGATATTCTTAAATACAAAATACATGCTAGTAGCCCTAATGGCTGGAGTAACCTACAGCAACTGGCTACAGGAGAAGCCCAGGATCTTCACACAGAATCACAGAATGGCAAGGGTTGGAAGGGACCTCAGGAGACCATCTAGTCCAACCCTCCTGCCTTAGTGTATTCAGAATACTAGCTCTTCCATCCTGCTGTACTTTCTGTTCCAGCAGCTGGAAGGGAGTTTTGTTAAGATGACTGTTTATACTACTATGAATCTTTCTGTCAATACCAGTTGGGCATTAGCAGGCATGTTTTTAAAAAGCTGCCTTTGGATTGGCTTCACCCTTGTATTTCCCTACTCTTAATTACACCAGTTAAGAAACTGGAACAGTTAAAGTGGGAAGTAGTTACAGTTGTTGAACACATGAATACAGGAATTTATGAAAATTTTTAAAATAGACATATGAAGTACATAATTGTATCAATATCATGGGCTGAACATAGTGTTATGTTAATCTGAAATGTTAGGGCAAGGTAAAGACAGACTAACCCTTAAAACTAAGTGCCTTCAGCTCAGAAAAAAGCTAGGTTCAGTTGTTACAGGCTTCCTAACAGGCTAACAAAGACCAGCATTATCTTCACATTTGCAAATTTTGTGTGTTATTAGTAGCAGAATACTGATAGCACAGAAATACATGCACAGAAGTATCTACTGCCAGTCACATGATAGCATGCCTTAATCAGTCTTGGAAATGAATATACATGCTGCCTTTGGAAGTACTATGTACCTATCCTCACTCGCTATGCAGATTTTCACAGCCTTTTTCTTATTTAACTGACCACATACAACTGAAATAAAAACTCACTGAGTTTTGAAGCTTTCATGACATGCGCAACAACCAAAGCAGAATAAAATGGAAAGCCCCAAGGGAAAAATCCCAGACTCTGACTTGGGTTTTCCAAGCCTGCCTGTTGAGTTTGGTTTACCTCATACATGACACAGTGCAAAGATCCTGCACAGAGGCCTGCTGGCTTCCTCTGTCGCAAGCTCCTCCAACCATACACCTGGGCTGAGCCAGGGCTTGCGTGCCCACCCACAGGGCTCCTGCCCACTGCTGCTGCTGCCACCGCCTCTCTGAAGGAACAGCACGCTTGGTTGCTGGAACATTTGTTCAGCGGCACTGAAATGCAACACCCAACGTTTGTTTGGGCAAGGTGTAAGTATTTGCTCAGGAATTCACTGTGAGAACATGACATAAGCCATGACAGAGCTACCTACAGCAGGTGACCTACAGTTTTGTTTGCTTCCTTAGTCACAGCCTTGAGTTGTTTCTTTTTTTAGAAGCCACCTCCCCTATTAACCATTCAGGTCATTCAGTGCACGTTCATTTTCTTTTGGTTTGTTTCTGAACTGTTTCTCTTCAGCCTTTGGATAAAAGTTTGCTGTGCTTTTATTTGATTATATTTTGACCTAAATTCTTCAGAACAATGAAAGAGAAACACTGTTTGACACTGGAAAATCTTCAATTTTCATTTTATTTCTTTGCAGTAAGTTAAATTTTCCCATAATTTTGCCATACTCCCAAATTTATAATGGATATGATTTTACATAAGAATTCTATAATATTTAAAGAACTTAAATATAGATATATTCAGGAAATTTTTTTTTTTTTCTGTTGTTGTTTCATATAGTGCAGTTACTTAGCCATTGCATGTAACTGTTGTCGTGATTTACAATATGCGACAAAAATAAAATATTTTGCAAGGCCTTTTTGTAGTAAAAGTGGTTTAGTAAATTAAAAGAGTCTTTCTCTGTTCCAGGAAAAATGGAACACTATGGAATATTATGCCCCTTAATGCAGATGCTGAACACATGGACAAGCCTAGATCAAATTAAATTTCCAATAATATTGAGATTCACATATAAATAAAACCAGGGCATATCTAAAACAGCATATTTAAAAACAGCGTATTTAAAAAGACTTAAATAACATACTGAAACAAAAAGGGGTATATTACATATCACAGTGCACATGACAAACTTCTAGTAAGACCATGAAAATTAAGTTCTTTTCCATCTCCCCTCCAGACAGACATGCATTTCTTTGTAACCATGATCTGCATAGATTATCAATACAGAGAAATTTGCTCCAAACATCATCCTCCCACCAACTCACCAACTCATTAGCGACAAATGAAATCTTCACAATTTATGGCCTCAGAAATGCGCTTAATAGTTTATAAAATACTACATTTATTTGCTCTAAAACTGAGCACATTCTTCCTCTTCAAAACTTTCCTAAAAATAAACATATTTGCACCAGTTCTCAATGGTAACCTGTTACTTACAACAATGACGTATATCATAAACAGGAGTTGTTGTCTAAGCAAATATAATACTCATAGATGTTTATTCTACAAAAACTTAACACTCAATTACAGTTGGGCCTGTATCACCAAAGTAAAATTCAGGTCTGAACATTTGTGAACACTAAGTTATTTAGACTCTAAATAACTACCTGATTGAAACATAAAAAAGTCATTAGAAGTTTTCCATATCTATCAGTGGTTACTCTTAAGAGTTTTAATTTATCGTCTCCCACCAGAGCGGACTTCTTCCCCCTCTGGTTACTGATCTTGATCCAGATATTGTAATGTACTTACAAAACAATTTATCCTTTACAAGCCAGTGGAATCAGGGGCAGACTTGACCATCATGCGAAAGTTTCTTATGGGACAGCAGTGAGAAGATGCATAGCCACACCTCATCCGGTGGAAGAAGCCACACAGAGAAGCCACTTTTGCTTTTATTACTCTTAAAGTAGATTGAAACTACATGTAATTGCAAGGGATGACAAACAAATACAGTGCAGGTTGTGGCAATAATTTCTTGTCCAAGCAAATAAGCATACAAACTCAGATACTGAAGAGGGGAGCATTTTCTTTTGTTCTTCAGATCTATTTTAACACCATCTGACTTTCCTGAATAAGAAGCATGGTCTAAGGCATGAACCAGAGACACTTGGAAGTAAGATTACTAGTCACTACTTTAAAAACTGCTTACCACACCCTGGAAGCAGCTATTTTGTAAAAATAAGCTAGAGAACAGCTTTGCAAATAGAGACCATGCTGTTATCATTTTCAAGTCAACATTGATACTCATGCTTCTGCAATCCCAAATGAAGAATCTTTAGGATAGACACCACCCGCCCACCCACCCCCCCAAAAAGAATGAAAAAAAAATAATCTAAAGCCTGAATTGTGCCTTTGCAAAAATGAAGGTCAAATGTGGTATTTTGAACACATAGCTAAGCATAGGTATACGTATTTACCCAATGCATTGTTAGCTCAGTAGTCTGAACTATATTTTTGGAAGTTTGACTGTATTTGGAGTTGGACGCTAGGGGAAAGTGAGATTACTTTGAAATCCCAGAGTTATGAGAAATTGTCTTTGGCTTTTTAGTAAGGAAAGACACATACAAAAAAAAGCTAAAGTAATAAATACATAAGCAGTGGTCAAGCTGCATTGGCATACCCTACTTTAAACACATATATTGTCACCACAGGGCAAGCAGAATAAATAACAAATTTCTAAATTTTCCATAAGGAATTCAACATTTTCATTTTAACCACTATACAACTGGTCAGACTGTAATATATAAGAACTTCCAATGCAAAAAGTCAAAAAGCCCTACAGTGTTAGGGGATCTATTCTACATTTTAGTTCAGACTTTCAAAGGTCTATTAGGCCTCCAAATTACTGGCAAAGACAACCAGAGGCAAAATTTTGTGCCAGGACCATTTCTGTTTGTACTTCCTTGGGCACAATTGCTGTCTTATAGATGTCTAAGCACACAGAGGAACATTTACTACAAAACCAGCTCTCAGAACTACTAAAACACTACATTGTACGCAATCATGGTATAGTAGGAGGCAGACAGTTTACATGATTTTAATATGTCTTTCCCATTTCTAAGAAATTGTACATCACCAAATGAACCATGTATTTGCCATTCTTTCACTCAATTAGTACTTTATCTCAGTCATTGCTATTATGTGATTACATGTTAATTTCTGCCACTGCAATTGCTACATGGTCAACAGTTAATAGCCGATGAATTATTCTAGCATAAAGCAGATTAGGCTTTTACACACCATTGTGAAATACTGACACTGCTTTCTAGACTAAACTCAATACTGCTCAAGTTCAGCAGCATGGTGGATTGGGGAAGACCACTACCTTACCATTGGCCTGAAAAGTTCCACTCTGTTGTTCCACTTATGCCTGAAGTTAAACAGCTGGGCAGATGAGAGAACTGAAGATCCAGTAATCTGGACATAGTAAACTGGTACATAAAAAGCTGTGAACATAGCAGGTGAGAACATGGAGTGCCACACTATCTGCCCTTCAGTTCAATTTCTGTGCTTCAGTTGGCAGCTGACGTGCTAACAGGATTACTATGCATGAAAATCATCCTACAATTTCTGTTGACATGATTCTTTGCAGAATACCAGAAGTGCCTTTCCAACAAAACCTGAATAATTAGTAAACCTTAAAAAAAAAAAAAAAATCTGTTTAATATGCTCAGTCTAAAGCACCTGTGGTTATAGGGCAACTATATAGGGCAACTATAACTTTATCCAGACAGCTTTTGCAAGGATGCAAAGCCACATGTGATCCTGTGCATTCACAGGGGCTTTTTTGGAAAGAAAAATAGTTAGCATGCTGAGCTATCCATTCTAACATTATCACATGACTACTGAAGTAGAGTCATTGACTATCTCCATGGGTAGAAGAGAACGTCATAAACTCAGATGGACCATAACTGCTAGTATTCATTGCAAAACAATAGTACACTATTTCTAATTATAGACACAAGCTGTATAAGTAATTACAATCAACCAGTACAGCAACATATATGTATTTATGACACTATATAGATATATGTCATTTTCATGTAGTTTACAGATTCTAAAACTTAATACACTACTCATTGTGTACACTACTCCATGTAAGAATTTAAGATACAAAAGCTGGAGATTACTTGATTCAAAGAACTGGCCATATCCGTAGTACCCCATTCAAATCTTACAGTCCTGTTAGTATCACTTCAGCCACTAACCCAAGAATAGCTTCAAACCATTTCTAAGAGTGATTATTTGATTATGTTTTTATGCCACCTCCTGTATCTTGTTAAACTTGACTGTAAGGGATGCAGAAGCTTCAACTGCTCAATGTTCAGCTGCTCAGCGCATCACTGAATGAATTCATGATGCCAGATCTGAGAAGTTAAAACCAGCAAGGGAAAGCAGTGGACACAGTAAGCACAAAAATTAGGTCATATTTATGTAAAGATTTTTATTTGTGTGCATTACAGTCTTCTGAAGACCTACTTCAGCAGGCAGTTTGTTGTACTTCTCAGACATGATAAAATTCCAGGAAGGAAGTGTTTTCTCTTGTCTGGAATTGACACAACCTATGGACACAACCTGTGGAAATGTTTTCATAACATAAGAAAAGAAGATAATTTCTTAATCAACAAATCCATGATTTTTTAGTATTCTCAGTTCCTCAGGATATGCTAACTAATGGAACATAGAAAACAAAACTATTTCAAAGGTTGGAAAGAATCCATGCCACAACTCAACTCAGTCTTTATGCATAACCTATCTGTAGTAAACCAGTAGTTCCATGGTGCTGAACAATAATGATTCAGTCTTCACATCAGACCTCTTCCCTCAGCCTTAAATTTACCTGGAAGGTATTTTTTGGACCAAATATTCTACCCTAGTACATTGGTTCCCAAGTTTTTAAATTTTCTTGAACTCTCCCATTTTGAACAAGCCCTGTGTTAAGAATTTTAATCATTTTAAACACATCATGTCTCAGAAGTCATGGGTTGCTTCTCATAGTATGTGGCTTGGGATCCGTCAACTTGATGTACTCAGAGATATAAACAAACAGGAAAAGAATAGAAGGGAAAAAACCACCAGCTATTCTTATCTTCTTGCCTGAAGTTTTCAGTTGCGCTGTGTTTGAATGTATGAATAGATTAATGGCAAAATAATAATATGGATTTTAGTTGCATTGCTAGTGAATAAGATTGTTTTCATGTAACCATTATTGTTGAGTCACGCAATCAGAGTTAAATAAAATTATCTGTCAAATGATTGCTAGTTTGGGGCCTTCTATCTTTGACTAGCCCATCATTACTTCCAGTAAGAATGCATCTAGTATAAGCACACAGGACTATTAAGCAGTGGGATGTTAAGCCTTTCCAGGATCTCTTGCAGTGTTCTGACACTGTGAATATGAGGTCTGAAAGACTGAAATGCAATTTCTTCATTTATTATAAAAGTACATTTCTGTATACCGTGGAAGTGTTCATGCATGAAATTATTTACTGGAACTTGTCTGTTATAAATTAGCTGCCTTGTAGCACAAAAGACATACAAAGAAAAGGACAAAAGCCAGTTCTGTAATTTATAAACCTGAGAAATATTTGCAACTGAAAGATTTCATTTAATTGATCAGACACAGGAGATATAAACAAGTGTGCTTTAGAATGCTTGTAAAACCCTTTAAGAATGCCATACATTTTAAGAATTGTCAAATAAGCAGATATTGGCACAGTATGATAAAAAATCAGTTAAATAAGCATTTTCCTGTTATAGAAAGTGTCTATAATTGTCGTTGTCATTGTACAACTTGTGCAGAACACTAATGTAAAAGGGACATGGAAGAAACACAGTAAGCGTAAGTGTAAGCATGAACCAGACACTGCAAATACAGAACACAAAGCCAAATCTGAATATTTAAATCATAAGAGTAATAGCTGCTTGCTTAGGCAGACAGTTCAGCATAGGTGCAGTAAAAATTAGTTACTCCTCCTATATGAAATATCAACAAAACTTTTGCAGGGACTGTATTAAATTGCATTTTACACAGTATACACAATTAAATTATATACTACAGCGCTACACAAACCAACCTAATCTATCTGGTTGTTACTCCAGTGAGTTGTGCTGTATCAGAAGGCTGGAGAAATAGGTAAATGGGAATCTTATGGAGTTCAGCAAAGGTGAAGGCAAAGTCCTGCATCTGGGGAAGAATAACCACATGCACCAGAACAAGCTGGGAGCCAGCCAGCTGGGAAGCAGCTTGGAAGAAAAAAACATGGGGGTCCTGTGTACAAGTTCAACATGAACCAGCACTGTGTCCTTGCTGCAAAGGCCAACAACTACCTGGGCTGCATTAGGAGAAGCATCAGGTTGAGAGAACCAACAGGTTGAGGGAAGTGATCCTTCCTCTCCACTCAGCACTGGTGAGACACACCTGGAAAACTAGGTCCAGCTCTGGGCTCCCCACTCTGAGACACACATGTTCATACTGGGCCAACTCTTGCTAGCAAACAGCCATGAAGGAGACCAACTGTGGAGTCTCTATCCTTGGAGATATTCAATACCCAACTGGACATGGCCCTGAGCAATCTGCTCTAGTTGACCCTTCTTTGAGCAGGGGCATGAGACAGTCTCAAGATGTGCCCCCTACTTCAGTGACTCTGTGATTCTACATTCAGCTAGCGGACTATTTAGTCTCCCAGTTTTTCTGATTTTCACTCTTTAATAAGTCTTATCTCAGCAATGTAAACAATAAAATGCTTACTCTTAAGTAATCTCGTGATGAATGAAATGACACTACTTTGCATGCTTAAACCAAAAAGCAAAGCACAGCTCTTTGTGAAAGCCCTTCGGCTTTATGTAGATAGTAGAATGCCTCTCCAAAAGGATGGAGAGTGAAAAAGTAGGAGCATGTGCAAGAGAAGAAGAAAATGAGCTCGTAGATGACATGTAGAGATGATGTGCATTTGAATTAATAACCTTCTGAAAAAGACTGTGGTGGTTAGACCTTGGCTGGATGCCAGGGCCCCACCAAAGCCGCTCTGTCACTCCCCTCATTAACCAGACAGAGGGGAGAAAAGTAGATCAAAGGGATCGTAGGTCGAGATAAGGACAGGGAGAGATCATTCACCAGTTATCATCACGGGCAAAACAGACTCAACTTGATGAAATTAATTGAATTTATTATCAATCAAAATCAGAGAAGGAGAGGATAAAAACTGCTGAATCTTAAAAAGCCCTCCCCCCATCCCTCCCTTCTTCTTGGGCTCAACTTCACTCCCAGTTTCTCGACCTACTCCCCCCAGTGGCGGGGGGCTGGGGTCAGTTCATCAGATGTTGTCTCTGCCACTGCTTCCTCGGGAGAGGACTCTTCCCCTGCTCCTGTGTGGGGTCCCTCTCACTGGAGACAGTCCTCCATGAACTTCTCCAATGTCAGTCCTTCCCATGGGGTCACAGTTCTTCACAAACTGCTCCAGCATGGGTCCATTCCTCTCATGGGGTGCAGTCCCTCAGGAGCAGACCGCTCCAGCGTTGGGTCCCCTGCGGGGTCACAAGTTCTGCCAGCAAACCTGCTTCGGCATGGGCTCCTCCCCTCACAGATCCTCAAAATCTTGCCAGGAACCTGATCTGGCGCAGGCTTCCCATGGGGTCACAGCCTCCTTCCGTTGGGCATCCACCTGCTCCGGTGTGGTGTCCTCCATGGGCTACAGGTGGATATCTGCTCCACCATTGGCCTCTATGGGCTGCAGGGGGACAGTCTCTTGGCCAGCGGCAGACACAGGGAAAACTAGCAGCTTCTCACAGAAGCCACGCCTGTAGCCCCCCCACTACCAAGACCTTGCTACACAAACCCAATAAACTTTTCAAAGGTGAGTCTCCTGCATTTGGTGGCTCAGAGTCAACCTTTCAGTAACTTTGTCTACCAGATGGCAGAAGTAATTGGAGATAAGGGAAGGGTATTAATCAATACAGACCCACAGGCTCCAGATTCTATGTGGCAGGAAAGAAACACAACTTGATTACCACTAAACTGTGGATGTTACATTGATCTTGTTGTGTATTCCTAGGCATATATGCAATCCAGTTCCACTTTCTGGGCTGATAGGAAGACAATTCCATGCTTCCTTTTGCCTATTTCATAGTATTTGTTTACTTGGATGTGGGTTTGCAGCTATATCACATTTAATAACACTCATTCAGAGAAGTAAAGCAGAAAGAAAGAATCTGAAGAATATTGAGAGATTCCAATACATTATTTCCCCTTTCATTGAAAAGCCATGCTTTATTTCTGTTTTTAATTAAAATATTAAAAACCTGAAATCTATTTCATCCCTCTTAACAGAGTTACATAGCCATTTTAGACCATATGAAAATGTGAATTCTGAAACCTTGAGAGTTATCTCAGGAGTTGCTGATCAGAATTTGTATTTTATCTACAAATATGCAACAGCATATACATTTACTTTGGCACATCATGAAGAGATATCCCCAATTGCCTTAACCACACATTTAGCCTAAGGACTTTTGTAATTTTAAAGTGTATTGATTCACATACCTGAAGATTGACCATTTTGATACATAACATTAAACAACTTCTTGTTCATAGCAGATGAAACTGGTCTTTGGATATTGTGTGATCTGTATCAGGCAATGAAAAACTTATCAATAAATAAGTTCTTTATTTTAATTTGCTCTTCATCAAGAGCTATTAGTATGTTAATTAGCATATTATGCAGCATTAGCTACTATGGACTGCCAGATATAGTACTAAAATAGACTGAAGAAAAATCATAACTGAAATCATACTAGTAGTATTTTACTAAACATACTAAGTATATTGCATGCCTTAATAAATGGGTCCCTCTTTGCAGAGACAGTATAACCTAGTAAATTGCAAATCCACATAAGAGATGTGGAACCACCCCAACAGCCGTTTGAAGCATTTCAGGAATTCGCTATCTTATGTAAGAGCTTATTAACTCTTCAAAAAAAGTAATTAAAAAGCTATTATTTCGTTTTCATGGGTTAACTGTTTTGAAGAGTTGCATACAGATTCCTCCCATTAAAATGTAATTATCAGAAGACCCAAACTTTTGTTACATTGCTTATACTAATTTCATAATCAGACATTCATACTGTCATCTCTTAGACAGATGATATTAAGAGGATCTTTGTGTTCATTTTAGCATCATACAACAAATGAAATCAAATGCTAATGCACATATACCTCTCACCTAGGAATATGATCTCTGACAACATTATACTTCAGAAGAGTTCTTACTATTTCTTCTTAATGAAGTAGTCCGGAAAAAAATAATCCCTGCATACAGATTTACACTACAAGGATTAAAGGAGCATTAGCCTTGTATTTTTTTGTTGATAATATAAATTATTACTGCTTGCCCTTATGAATGAACCAGAAAAAATGAGAGATGAAGTGCAGCCATTTCTAAGCATTAAAGTTTATTTAAAATATTAAAAAGTTCATTAAAGTTCACTTGAAATTAATTTTTAGGAAATTTTCAGAAATTGATGTGGTTTTATACAGTATTTGCTACACTTTTTTGTGCAATATTACACACAAAATCTCATTTAAATTTGTTTGGGACACATGTAACAAAAGCTGATAGAATGAAGAAAAACAGCCAGTTAGCAGCAATTAACTGTATGTAAGGACACTTTTAGAGGAATAATCCAGAGTCTTAACATTTAGTTTTGTCACATTTAAAATCTTTGCTAATGATGCAAAGGAGTTGGCAGCAGAACCTAGGAGTGGAGGAGACTGCCCAGGTTGCTTAGTTTGTTGCACCACATGACTAATACCACATCAAATACTCCTAGCCACAACTAAAATTCATTACTGTTGAATCAAAAGAAGTTATACATTAATCAAAAAAAAAGAATAACAGCAAAGTGTTGAAAAGCATTAATAATGGGGGGGGGGGGGGGGGGTGAAAAAAAATCTACCTGGGGGTGTT
>NW_009258791.1:215680-225995 GCF_000687185.1 Egretta garzetta
TTGGAGAGTTTCAGTTGGTAGGAAGGTCACAATGTGATCAGAAATATGTGCTGTCAAAGAGAACGAGAAGTAAAAAGTAGTGTCAGCACACTGAAGAACCCTTCTTTTTCCTTTTTCTCTCTTCATGAAAGTCTCCAACACAGTAGTTAAAAAACGTGCCTGGATGCATATGTTTTAGAAACACATGCACAAAATAGTTTGAGAACAATCAGAGTGCAAACACTGCATAGATGACCTAAGTTTAGAGGAAGTCAAAGTATTTTGGTGAAGGAGCTTCATGCTGGAAGCTGTTACTTAACTGCAAACATAAGCTTTTGCAGAAATGTACCATTCTGACAAAACTTTCAATTAAAAAACTGTCTCAGAAATAAAATGTATTTTATATAAAATTTCTTTTGTTACATAACTTATCTCCCTATATAATTGTACACTGAAGATTTTATTTTGAAAACATAGCATTTTCATAGGATTCTGAAAATAACACTGAATTCTTTATTTCTATTTTGTGCAAAACCAAGTTTTCAGCTAAATCTCAAATAAAACTAGGATAAAAGGCAGGAAAAGATTCTGAAGAAAAATAAAGGTGTTATGTCTTGCCTGTGGCAAGAACTGAGACAGTAGCCCCTGCAAACCAGCAAATGGGACAGACTCCCCACTAAGGCCAAATACTGCTCAAGAATAAAAAGATACTAAAAAGGACTATTTGCAGTACTTCAGTCATCCACCACGTTGTTATTCCCACTTTCAGGCTTGGAGATTTATCAAGTATGCAGATGCATAACTGGAATGGAAGAGTGCAGGGAAACCCACCAGGTCCAGAGTCCTGCTGCCTTTGTGGGACTCCACGGTCAATAAATTGGCAAGGATGCTGACAAGCACATCACAACAACATGCCTAAGAAAAGACTTACTCAGACAATTCCTGTGCACTCTGAAAACAGGAACATTCAAAACACACCAGCCCAGAGGGGCTCAGCCAGTTTACTTGCACTCAGTTTCCTGGTGCTGTAAGTGACCTTAGAAGCAGGTGTATAATGAAGGTGGAAATAGCAAAATATGTACTTGTTATGTTTTTCAATGCCCTTTTCCTCACCTGTTTTCCAATTATTTTTTTCTCCCACTGCTTTCCTCCAGTTAGCTTGATTTTCATTCTTCACTAGTCATCTTCTTCCAATATTTTCTCGTTTTAAACTCATTCTACATTATATTTACATCTACTGTAAATGCTAATCCGATCCATGCTAAACACTCTCTTCTATTTAAGTATACAACCTTTCTATTTCTAATAGTTATTCTTTCGATTCCCTGTCTTAAGTATTCAGCTGTTTACTAAACAAAAGCAATGAAGTTTTGAGGCCTTTGAACAAAAATTTACCACAGACATTATGGAGGCCTTATGGGATATTAACAATACGGGATTTATCTTGTCTTGTTTATGCATGTGCTTCAAACAGATAGAAACACTGATAAAAAGAATGTATTCATTGTAGTCAGCCACCTCACTGGAGAGTGTATTAAAACAAAGCTCTGACAACTGTAATTTGATTTCTTCAAACTAAATTAAATCATTCTCAGGACTATTATAACCTTAAGAAAATACACTGAAAATTCAGAAAAATATTAAAGCTGAAAATAAGGTTTAAGGACACTGCAGTGTTAAAAGTCAGTATTAAAGCACTCACTGGAATATTCACTAAAGATAGGAAATACCTTATAAGAAATACAAACTAAAAAAGTAGGCAAACCTTGGCTTCAGCTGCCTGCGTGTGTAAGATGACTGTGCAGGTCTGGACTTCCCGCAGCGCATCCTTGAACCAGGCATTTTTGTTCTAAGAATTTCTGTTCCAGAGAGGTTCCTATCTAATTTATGTGACAACGTTAAATGTTACCAAACACATTTATTTAATGCAAAACATGATGGGTGTTGCTTTTAGTAAGGAGAGACTAAAACCTCTCCTCCACTGTAAGACAACTGCATTGTTTAAGCAGTTTCACGGTTCTCCATTATGTTGTCCTGCATTAAAACCAGGTTTGGGCTTCGTCTCTTGTAAACAACACCCAAGAACATCTTTATTTGGGATGTTTTGTGTACAACCAGGCTATAGAAAAGTGCTAACATTAGCAATTAGTTATACAAGGAACTTTTAGGTGTTGACAACTTTTTTCTGATGCAGGAATTGACCGTACTTGGATAGGTCAATCTATTATATATTTCAATGAGTAACGGTACTATTTTTCAGGGTAATGCAATTATTCCTACTACTAAAGTGAAGACAATAACAAAGTGTATTTCTAACAAAATTAATTACAGTCGTATCAAAATGTCTGACATATTTAATCGTCATTAACAATGATTATTTACACAATTAAAATCAATAGCTAAGCCTATGTTAGAAATTCTTTACCTATTTGATCTTGACATTTGTTTTGCTCTATTTTATTACTTGACTCAGGAATATCCAAAAGCTTTGAAAAAAACATGTTCTACAGCAGATTCTGCTTAGGAGATCTCAACTTCAAGAGGTATGGCCTTTGTTCCACATTGTCAATCTTTCAATTACTAATAAAACTTAGTCTTGATGATCTATAATCATTGCTAGTTTCTTGCATCTTGTCTTGTTCAACCACTTCATTTTCAAGACATCTGGCAAATGCATTATCTGAAGAATGTATTCTCTTTGGAGAAAAGGTGGTTCATTTTCTTCTTTGGCCTGAAGACTTCTTACCACACTGAGCATCCTCAAACAGAAATAATATTTACCCCAAACACTCGTTTTGTGATCTATGCTTAATGGTTCATCCTCCCAACACAACACTTTTCTTGCATTGGGAACTTCATCTAAGTTACTTTTCAAAACTTATGTAGATGTGCTTATAGGATTTGATGTAGTCTCCTTCTGCTCATCAGTATGCTGTTCCACATCATATTTCCTAGAGTTTATTGAACAGAGTATAGCTACACATTAATTGCATGAATTTGTGTTAGGAGAGTTGAGACTTTTATAATTCAAAAAAACTTGGAAGAAGAGGTAGCTTCCTAAAGGACTGTCTCCTGAGTTCAGCTGAACCTACTGCAAGTGACTGTAGCACTATTTTACTACCAAAAATTTTGTCAATGCTTGATTCAGTAAGGGCACTGTCCATTTGTTTTGTGCTAATCTACTTTCTCACTTTGACATTTTGTCTTCTTCTGTATCTTCAAAACTTGTGTTGTTTTTCTGACCTGCGTGTACTTTCAAAACTTCAATATTTAAGATCAAATCCTCCAAATAATCCACTTTTTCCTTTGCCTCAGGAGACAAGCCTGCTATCTGTATGTTCTTTGCAAACACGGGAAATGTCAGCCTTTATGGGAAAAATGGAATTTTTCATCTCATGGTCTTTATTATCTAGTATATGTTTTTCTCCCATGTTACATCTTCCACTGCTGTTGGTCTTTTTTTTTGGAAGAAAACATGTCCTTCCAACCAAGTAGAGCAAAAATATTTTGTATTTTCTCTTTTGAATGAAGAGACCTTCTTTAGAGACTTTTTTGGTATGGTCTCCCTATCCCAAAGTAACTTTGAAGGATCTTTTTCTTCCCATTTATCGATAACAACTGTTCTTTGTTGATTGGTATTACACTGAATCTTACAGAAACACTTATTTTGAAAAGCTAATGAATTATCTCTTTAGAAATCAATAGGAATGGATTCTTTTGTGCACTCCATGATGATAATTGAAATTGTAAAAAAATCTAGAATTCTTGCACACATCAGCATGTAAACTATGGCTATCTGCCCACAAAGAGCAAAAGCTGCCTGACCTTATTTACTTTTAATCCAGATAAACAGGATCTGGATGTATGAAAGTATGAAAATTAAATAGTAGGTAATATTTTGTTTAGTAGGTTAAAAGGCAACAGGCCTTTTACACAGTATTCTGTTGCTACGTTGGTATGTTACAAATCAAACCACAATTGTGTTCACTGTTGCCTTTAAGTTTTGCATCCAACAATATGCAAAACTCCAGCTTGCTATCAAATCTGTACATCTTCCACTTCGCAAAAAAGATTATATTGGTTGATTTGAAAATCAATCAGAAATTTAAATGGTACAACAGAAATAAAACTATGAAACCCACTGCTTCCAAAATAACATTCTGAAGCAGAAGCATAATATAGGGTACTAAATAAAACTATATTTAAGCAAAGCAACAGCGAAGCTTAATAAAAAACAATAAAACCTAATTTTAAAATACAATCCTAAATCACAGCTCACTATTCTAAGGGAAGGACAAGTAAAGTTCTCTATCATCAAGAATTATAGTAAGGAAGTTTTTTTAATGCTGTCAGATACTTAACAAACTCATACGCATATATGCCTCTGCAAAAATGTTTTTAACGTGTCATCTGCTAAAGGCACATGAAACCCCAAAAACCTGGAAGGTGAAATCTTGACTTCATTGAGATCAGTGAAAATATTTCCAGTAATATTAACAAGAAGTACCCAATTTTGTTTGCTTCCAAGGTCCAGCTGAGTCTTGAAGGCTCAGACAAATTGATTTAGCTCAGATTTGGGCAACAGAAGCAAACTTCCCTGAATGAACACTGCTGTGCTGCAAGATATCCTCAATTCATATGAAATACACAATTCCATTTAGGATGAAATTTAGCAATCAAGGTGTCACACAAAAAGGATTATAATATATTTGAATTTGATTTTTGCTTTTAAACTCAAAAGCCATAATAAGGTTGATACTATAAATTTTCTTTGCTGTTAAACTAGATCTGTATGGGTCTCACTCAAGGAAAAGAAGTAGTAATGTAAGTAGCAGGAAATCTGTTCCATTCATTTTCACTTGTCTACAGATATAGACCTTAATCCTAGAAGAAACCTTTTACATGCTTTACTTCAGGCATGTAAGTACCCTAGGTTACATAAAAAGGTGTCTTCTCTCTCTTACAACTTGACACCAACATTTGTCTTTCAGAGTGACCATGCAGTTAAACAAGGAAATGTGGATAACATGATCCTGCTTGTGTCTAAGTATATTAAGAAGACCTGGGTAAGGCTTGCTCTCAACAGCATTTTTCAGGGGTCACCTCTGTAATCATGACTTTCCCTTAATCTGAAGGAACTTTAGCAATGTCTTTTTCAGGCTGAAGAACTCATTTGCAAGTAGACACTGATTATTTTTAAGTATCTTTCTTGATGATTTGAGCCCTCCGATTCATATTGCTACTTTTTATTTTAGGAAACAAGGCAATAAAATACACGACAAGCTAGTCAATCACAATTTTAACGGTAAGTAAAAAGGGAGCAGCAAAGCAATTGAATTGACAGCACAGGTAAGACTGGCTTTGTGTTTCCAAAGGTCAATTCTCCAAGCTAATATAATCAATGAAACAAATTCATTCAAAGGCTGCTCTTAAAACAAATTCTTCCAAGGAAAAACTGTCAGCAGATACTGTCAAGGCAAGCCAGACTCCTTAAAATCTGAAGTTACCACTAGGCTAAAAGGCACTAAGGTGAAATGATATAGATGACCGAGAATTTAGGTGAAACACTGCATATTCTTGGACTTCTGTTCCCACCCTGATCTTAGTCCCTTGCCCAAGTAACTCACCTAAGCAGGCTGACTCATATTAAGCAAATAACAAATAAGTCAGAACACACAAGTCATATGATATCATTCCTCAGGTTCAAGATAGGTTAAACTGACCTTACTGCTGACACAGATCTTCTACCTCCACCCCCTTTGGCTACTCTGCTCATGGAGCAGAGGACACACGGGCTCAGGTATCAAAGCAATCAAGAAAAAAAAATATTATTTCATCCAGTCTCTGCTCTAACAAAGGGTTCTTGCATACCTGATAGCCTCAGGAACAACATCCACATCAGCAAAGCCACGAGCATGAATCCAAGCAGTCTGCACAGCCCACCCGATTACAGCAGAGGGGGCAACATGAGGCTAAGTTTCCTTCCTACATAGTTCTTCTAAGACCCAAAGACTTGACATTCCCTGTACTTATCAAGGGCTTTTTCCTAACTATTTTTATTTCTAAATTCTTTAACTGCTCTCTATTCTCCACTTCTAATTTAGAACACAAGAGAAATAATGATTTTGTATATTTCTACCTTTTAAACATTATGTTTCAGGCCTTTTCTCAGTTGCTAGAGGTAAGAAAAACAACTAAGCAGTCAACGCAACACCTTAACTGGCACAGCAGGAAATGCAACCCAGACTTTTGTAAGTTTGCTAAAAACCAAAATAAAACAAATAACTAGCATGGACAAATAATTTACAAATCATATGGGCACAGCAACAACACCCGGGAACATGGAAACTAACTCCATCTTGCAAACACTATCTGAACAGGTAAGAAAATTATGCTATGCATTTTTTTGTAACAACTGTTCTCAGAAACCTGGCTTTCAAGTTATCAGCCCACAATAATTCTCAAAGCAAGCCGCTCCCACATGCTCTTGCTTGCCTGCCTTCTCTAAGGGTAATTCTCAAATATTCTTTGATTTTTTTTCTTCCTCCTAAAAGGAAGTCTAAAACCAAAGCTGTCTGGCTCAGATCATCTTGTTCTTCCGCACTAAGAGAAAAAGAACAAAATCAGAAGTCTGATCTACATAGGTTATGAGAGAAAAGAAGATTTCACAACAATACCTGCTTTTAGACTTGGAGATCATCTGGAGCTCAAAACTGTGCATTCTGTGTAAGTACACACATATAGGTTGCATGGACCACTGCCTTGATTGTTCCCGGGGAACATTTCAGCAGTGTTCTGCTCTCATGTGCCCTTTGGGCAACTTTCTCTCAGTGAACAGTTTCTTTTGTGTCACTTTTAAAGGCTTTTTCAGGGAGTAACAGGACACCAACACAAATTTATCAATTTAGTTTTTCCATAAAATTCAAGAGAGCAGCCACATAAATTGAAGCAGCTGATAATTTGCAGATTTGACTATATGGTGAAATGCAGCAGAGGCACTTGCACCATCCATGTGAAGATCAACAGGGCTGACACAAACTTCTCATACCAAACCTGTCAGTGGAAAACCCTGCTCCACCAGAGTACTGCAAGACCTTCTTCTCTTTTAAGTAATTGATTGTTCATGGGGAAAAAAAGTCCCTTATAAATTAAATACTTCAGCTTGTCATTACACTCCTCATCAACTACACAACAGCATCGTCTTTATTTCTGTTCCCTCTTTTTACATGTGTAGTCTCTGGCACCATCTTAACCTCAACCAAGTTTTCCAACTCAGTATCAAACTCTTGAGGTCTCCCTTCCTACTACATGCTGCTCAGGATTGCAACACTGTGTGTCATAACGACCTTTTAGAGCCATCAATGAGGCAAACACACAGCAGAGGTCATCCATCCTGGATGAACAGAATTCCTTTCTGCGATGCTGTGCAACATCACCAACATCTCCATTAACTTCTGGGACACCTGAGCTGCAGCAGTGCTGCGGTAAATTAAAAATCATGTGTGATTACTCTATGTTTGGTGCAAAGTAAGTTCAAAAGTGCAGGATGGGCAGGGGAGAAAGTGACTAAAGATCTCCCATTTGACTAGGCTGGAAACATGTAAGCTGTGGTTAGCTGTATTTATCCATGATACCACCAGCCAAACATGACTGTATAATAAATGCTTGTAATTTCCAAGCATTGTTGAGAGGCATGACCAAAGGTGAGCTTGGCATGCAGAGGGATGTGCAGTGCCAGTGAAAGGGTCATTACAACCACATGAGCCCAGCCCAGGTCTTAAATGGAGCTTGCTTTCATAACCCCTCACAGACACAACACTATGGGTATACTATGTACATACATATAGATAGATAGATACAGATATATAGGGAGATATATGTGTTTATGCACCTGCAGGGCTGCGGTCAGCAGTGGCAGAGCTCTGAGCAGGAGGGCTGCACACTCGCTGCTACACCAACACTGAGGCCACCCAGCCCCATCCCTTCGGGGTGGCGAGAAGAGGTGCCACTGGAGACTTTTGGCATTGTGTTTTCCTGAACCATGGTAAAAGCTTATTCCCAGATCAACAAAACTTGAAAGACTTATGCCTAAAACTATAAATGCCCAATTCAAGCCTGTTTGCAAATATTTCTTTATTATCATGCAAAAAAACCCAAACAAAACCCCCAAAACCCAAACAAACAAAAAAACGCTACCAAAACACCCCCAAAATAACCAATACCACAATCCAATTCTTTAAAAAGTGTTCCTATGAAAGACTACTGATGGATTATTCTGTAGTGCCACAAGAGGACACTCTTGAACCACTTTTTTTAATGAGGATCGGCACTTTGCAAGTCATTTGGTATTCAGTGGTAAATAGAGATTTCTGCTCCCCAGAAACAGAGAAGATAACGATAGTTCTTCATATTCATAAAATCTTGCTTAAGCTTAGAATTCAGGTAGTAAACAATTAATAAAATTCATTAGTATATCTGTTTAAAAAATTTTAGCTCAACTGACAGCTGTATTCCTTTATACAAATTGCATAAGCTTTGGTTCTTACAGATTTTTCTAATACTGTGCTTATACCTTTTCTCTGAAAGCATGTAATATATTTTACACTTTAATTACAACATTATTAGAAACTGTTTCCATATCTGTAAAGGTGTGGTACCGGTACTTGTGTACCTTGTCTCTAATTGGTAAAAGCAACCGGGCGTGTACACTTTTTAAAAAAAATTACTTAGGAATTACATTTCTAGAATGTAGAACTAGGTTTATAAAATTAGCAGTAGTATTAAAAGTATTTAAATAAATACATCATTGCTTTGTCATTATTTTAGAGACACTGGGTGCAAGTTTTCTAGACAGAGCCAAGCAAATAATTAGAATATATGAATTATACATTAAAAACACCTGAGTTGATGTAACCCAATCATCAGTTTGGAACAAAAGAACACAAATACATAAAATACCTTCTTTCTTTATAGTAAACTCTGGTGGAACAACTGTTTACACCAAACAGACATAGAATCTTCTTCCATTTTGGTTATTATATGACTTGCAGTAAGTTCTGTGGCCTGAATGAGAACAAAGAAAGATAGTTAAATGATTAATTAGTTTCTTTATACAGGCAACTTAACAATAAATTGATTAGGAACAAGAGAGTTTAAGACAGTTGGTGATGCTGGTTACATTTGGGATAAACATGTTTCCTACATAACTTCATTTTGAAGTTGCATGGAGTTGAATCATACTGTTAACCTAGCTCAGTAGGACTTCAACGTCTTTATTATAATGGCTAGTTGGCTGGTTGGGCGGGGGGGGGAGGAGCTTCAAAGTGTTATTTAAAGCCTCAAAATTACACTTTTAACTTTTACTTTCATCATAGCAGCAATTAGGTAGATGCAGGAGACCACAATTACTGCTGTCTTGACCAATGTAGCCAGCTCTGGTGTACATTCACAGTTGTAAAATGTTTTAGCTAGATGTGAAGTCTGCTTTATTAATGCTCAGTGATGATTATGTAATTTCAAATTATGCTGTATTCCTTTGTCTAAATTGTTATTTTGTAATTAATAGATCCAGCATTTGGAGGGGAGTATCTTGTGATTTCAGAGCTCTGGTGATCGCTTTTTGCTAAGTGCTCTTCTTAGTGTCCTGCCAATGGAGTCCTGATAACTCCAGAAGTCAATATGCAAAGTACAACCATAAATTTGGTGGTATTATTCACAGGCAGGAGAGCAAAGACACCCACAGAGCCAAAATCTTTGAAACAGATGCTATTGTACTTCATAAAGGGCCTGAGAGTGCTGGATCATAATATAATTTGCTATAATTGTAGATTCTTAGCAAGTATATAAGGACAGCGAGTGCTGCAATGCAAGCCGCAGAAAACAACTGTTCAGCACACAATATACAGGAATCAGTTGTACACATTTGACAGCTCAAGAGAATTATGAGTCAAAGTAATACTGAATTTAAAACGATGGGAAAGAAACCGAGAACTGTCTCTCACTTTAATGTTATTAGCATGCATTCAGAAACAGCCCTTTCAGTGTAAAAGCTGCACTTTTTTGTAAATAACCAGAAGAATCAACAGAAAACACCCTTTGTAATGCACATCAAAGATTTAGGCTGCCCTGTTACTGACAAATACTGCTACCACTGCACTCTCCTATAAGCCAGGATGGCCAAACTGCAGTTCACAAGCAGCTTAAAGGTGGCCACTGCAGTCCCTGGTGCATGCAGGCAATGTGTGGGGCTGCAGAGTGAGGCTGCAGCCATGGAGTCGTGTGTTTGACAAGCCTCAGCTGCCAGCCTGGCCCCCGCCTAGCCCTCGCGCCCCTCCGG
>NW_009258791.1:226005-232431 GCF_000687185.1 Egretta garzetta
GCTGTGCAGTTTAGGAAGCACAGCTATTGCTGTGGAGGCAGACCAGGCTTGATCTCCATGGCGGTTCTGGTGCTGGGTGTCCAGGGGGCTGCAAATGCCTGCGCCAAGATAAGAGAAGTAGCAGGGAGCTGGGCATGGAGAGTATGGTGGGGACAGAGAGGGTGGACAGAGCCATGGGCCATGCTGAAGGTCAGTGCAATGGTTTGGAGGTGCAGGGTGTGTATTAAATTTGCATATGAGAGATGGAAGAGAGGCTTAGGAAATGAGGATTTTGACAGGAGGAGCTTTGTGCTTTGTGGAGTATAGTTGCCTAAATCAGAACACCAAAGGAGACTTTGATTATGATAATAAACATGAAGGAGGAAATCATGAGTACATGGCTGGCAACAGAAACTCTTTGTTTCCAGCCTCTGAGCTTCCTTCCCACACAAACATGCCAGCTATGCTATAGTAATGACAAAGGCGCTACTCACATATTAAAAGAGGAGATCAGTCCTTTCTCTGCATACCCATACCACCTCATGGTCTTTAGAGGCATGCTGATTTATCTCATTTCTAATGTTCCAAAATAACTTCTGGGGAAAGGAAGGGGAAAAGAAAGGAAGAGGACTTCCTTTGGTTTTGGACTACCTCCCTCCTAGTGAGGGTAGAATAATGGTCTCAAAGGTAATGCAGTCAATAATATCTTTGGTGGGCTGTCCAAAGAAAATACAACTCAGTCATTTTGGCTTAACAGTAGGCTTATTCCAAAAAAGCAGTAGGTTGAAATAACAAGAACAGATTGGCAGCTATGAAGCAAGGCTGACTCAATCTATTTTTCACCAGCAGTTGACATTTATTTTGTTCTTATGCCAGTTTACTACAGTGCAGACATCTCCTTAAATCAACTTTGCTGCTACAGTTCCTGTGGGCATACCAGGATCTCAGACTGAAATCATAGAATCACAGAATCGTTAAGGTTGGAAAAGACCTCCAAGATCATCAAGCCAACCATCAACCCAACACCACCATGACTACTAAACTATGCCCCAAAGTGCCACACCTACATGTTTTTTGAACACCTCTAGGGATGGTGACTCCACTGCCTCTCTGGGCAGCCTGTTCCAATGCTTGACCAATCTTTCAGTGAAGAAATTTTTCTTAATATCCAATGTAAAACTCCCCTGGTAGAACTTGAGGCCATTTCCTCTTGTCCTATTGCATGCTACTTGGGAGAAGAGACCAACACCCACCTGGCTACAGACTTCTTTCAGATAGCTGTAAAGGATGATAAGGTCTCCCCTCAGCCTTCTCTTCTCTAGGCTAAACAACCCCAGTTCCCTCATAAGACTTGTGCTCCAGGCCCCTCACCAGCTTTGTTGCCCTTCTCTGGACATGTTCCAGTACCTCAATGTCCTCCTTGTAGCCAGGGGTCCAAAACTGAATACAGTATTCAAGGTGCAGCCTCACCAATGCCGAGTACAGGGGCACAATCACTTCCCTGCTCCTGCTGGTCACACTATTTCTGATACAAGCCAGGATGCTGTTGGCCCTCTTGGTCACCTGGGCACACTGCTGGCTCACATTCAGCCAGCTGTTGACAAACACTCCCAGGTCCCTCTCTGTGAAGCAGCTTTCCAGCCACTCATCCCCAAGCCTGTAGCATTGCATGGGGTTGTTCTGACACCAGTGCAGGACCCGACACTTGGCCTTGTTGAACCTCATACAATTGGCCTCGGCCCATCAATCCAGCCTGTCCAGGTCCCTCTGCAGAGCCCTCCACCCCTCGAGCAGATCAACATTTCCACCCAGCTTAGTGTCATCTGCAAACTTGCTGAGGGTACACTCAATCCTTTTGTCCAGATCATTGATGAAGATGTTAAACAGAACTGACCCCAACACTGAGCCCTGGGAACACTGCTTGTGACCAGCCTCCAACTGGATTTAACTCCATTCATCGTAACCCTCTGGGCTCGACCATCCAGTGAGCTTTTTTAGCCAGCGAAGAGTACACCTGTCTAAGCCATGAGCTGCCAGCTCATTCTCTGCTATGAGAATGCTGTGAGACAGTGTCAAAGGTTTTATTAGAAGTCCAGGTAGATAACACACACAACCTTTCCCTCAACCACTAGTCAGGTCACCTTGTCATAGATCAATTTAGTCAAGCAGGACCTGACCTGGCTGGGCCTGACCCCTGGTTGTCCTGCACATGCCTGGTGCGTGCACTCAAGATGAACCGAAAAACCCTGGTACCAAGGTCAGGCTGACAGGCCTGTAGTTCCCTGGATTCTCCTTCTGGCCCTTCTGGTAGGTGGGTGTCACATTGGCAAGCCATGGCACATGCCATCAGCTAGCCAAAACCAGTAAAGGCATGGTGGTTATCATGAGGAGATCATGAGATGCTGTGCTACTGAGTTTGGCATTCCAGTGGTTATATACTAGCTGAGTGAGTACTACAGCTGTTGACTTAGATCCCAAGAACAAGATTTAAGCAAACTTTGTGCTCAGATGCTTTTTGGATTTGGCTTTGCAGAAGTCCTTTTTCCCCATACCTAAAGTGTATTTCATTATGCCCACCTAGCTCTAGCTTTGGGAAGAAAATCTGAAAATTTGATCTGAGAGAAGTAGTGGACACATTAGGCGACATTTTAGTTTTTATTGCCAGGTTCGTTGCACTAGAAGTTTATTCAAAAACACCCACAGCCCTCTCAAAACTTCTTTAGGAAACTATTCCTGTGCATAATGCTGAAAATCAGAAAATATGTTGAAGGGGTTTTTAAGAACAGACTTTTCAGAAGACATTACATTTAGTAGATCTTTTTACTGCAGATTCTAAATACGCTATGTAGGAATGCAATCGAGAGGCTTTCCATGTTCTTCTGTCTACAGCTCTTTCCAGTAATACATGCCCTATCCAATCAATATAGCTAATTAATTCTTCAATCAAAGAAGTGTAACTTATTTCACCTCAATTTCTAGTCCATATAAACCAATTATGTTCACTTCATCTTTTGTGACTAGCAATTAGTAGGTGGTATTTGTTCATCAGGATACTGAGGACGATTCTAGGGGCCACCACTTCTCTGACATTATCTGCCATTTCGTGAGCTCAGCAAACATATCTGCATTGAAATTCAAAACAATGTGAAAAGTCAGAATGAAATAGATAGAGAACATAATTTTTCATGCTCACATTTCATTTTTATTTTTATAACCATTTTTTGTACTCCTCTGCTACATGGTTGTGAAGTAGAAATTAATACCTTATTGTTCTTCATTGTAATGCAGAAGTACTGAACTGTGGTTGGGTATAGAAGGAAAATTTCTGTGATAGAAGTTATGCCACAACTTTAAATCCCCACTACATCATTAACCATCCTTTCACAGGGATAGCTAGTACCCAAGTTTTCTAGGAGGGAGCTACAAGATATGTAGAAGGCAACTGTGAACATTTTTAACACTGTAAGATGGAATTCCTGCAGGGAGTTAGTCTGGCTGAGATGAACAGCAATAAAAGAAAGCAACTGCAAGCAAGACAGCTTCAAAACATCAAGGCAGCTCCTACAAATTTCTGAGTATAAGGCTGATGAAGGATCCACCTTTGTAGAGGGGCAGAATGAAAGACATAAGACTATGAGATCAAAGTCTTGTAGAATGGCATCGAACAGCTGTAATGGTAGAGATCTCCACAGGTGCCTCAGAGACCATTTTCCACATTGCTGTAAGAAAACCCAGAGCAAATCCATAGAAACAGAAGAGACAATTACTTCCTTCGGGATTTAAACAAAACCAAAAAACAAGACAAAAATTTGAGAAACATACCGTGACTTCCAGATGAAATTTCTTGTGTTCCAGTGCTTGTGATCTCCAATTTGGCCACCATCGCTGTTGTCAAGTTCTAACAGTTACCTACAGCAACGATTAGTGTCGATTAATGCAGCCTGATTTCTTCAAATGCACATTTGGCATGACATTTCAGTGAGTTGTAATTTTAGAGAAATTTTGTGTATTTTTATTCAGAAAAAATTTATAACAAATGCTGAATTTCTACCCAAAGCACACATATTATTTTCATAAACTGTGGCAAGTACTTAGAATGCAAACAATGTTGAGGAAGATATGCTGAATTCTTATGTTTAAGATAGAATGCAACCTCTTTTGAAGGCAGCATTATAACCTACACTGTTTTAACTGAATTAATAGAGCTATCTGTACTATATAGTCCTGGCCCTTTACATTTCAAATTGCCAGTGTTCATTTCGATTCTGGCACTTTCTATACAGTACAGACATGTCTGCACCTAAATGTTTTACATGCTCAAGAAGTAGCTTTGGTTTCTGTGACTTAGCTTCCCACAATGATACTCAACTGACACTTCTTACCAGATGCTTTTGCAATGTCTGAGCTCCAAACCAACTTAATATTAAGCAAGCTCCATCCAAAAACTGCACAGCTTTGCTTGCATAACACTCTAGCCAGATCTGCCTGTCAAAAGGTTGTGGATATATGTCTACAGCCAGGGCCTGACTTTAAAACCAGACTTTTCAATTTGTATTCTGTGTGTAGTAATTTTATTTTGGGGCAAATTCAAGTCTGTCACTAACTCCCAGGTGGTAACTGGGCAAACCATTAGGCCCTTGATGAATGCATCTGAAGCCATCTTAATAACATCGTATTTTAAAGGACTTTCTTAAGTGTCTCTCCAGCTGATGAATAAAAAAAAGGTATGTAAAAAAACTGCAAGTCGTAAGAATCCTATACTATATCATGTACTGACTAATTCTCAACAGAAACTATTATTTACAAAAACACCTTTCACCATAAGAAGTCATAACTGCAGAAAGCTTTTCTCCAGTGTATTTTTATTAGGGATTCCTGCCATCATATCAACATACAAAACAATCAGGATGTTGACATATAGAAACGTGAAATTCACTGTACAAAGATAAGGCTCAAGTTACAGGTATATTTTCCCCTTAGTCTCCATGAAATAAAACCATTTTTAATGCTTCCCAGAGTTGTGTTTATAAACATTAGACAAACCACAAAATAGATTTCAAGTACATAACATTTTACAATATAATCCAAGCACAGACAGAAATACACAATACTGTACCTATAGATGCTCCATAATCCAAGTCTGTCATCCTCACCAGTAAAATACTAGACTGCTACTCCCTCTGAATACACCCAACCATATCCTTCTGTGTGTATTACATGGTCCTGGCCTTTAAGTTATGGGATTCTTATGACTTTCAGTTAAATTACTTTGACAGACCACAGAAAGAAGGGACGAATTTTAAAAGGCCAGGCCTGAATGTATGCACATGGTTAGTAAAGGCAAGCACGTGCACACACACACTTGCATTTAACCCTACATAAAATCTTACTGCACTGCACATTTTCTGAGATTATGTTCTCATGCAACTCAGCTATTTTCTGATAGAGTTAAATCAAGCATAACGATACTCCTGCTTCTGGAGTGCTGTAATTTACAGGGACAAGACTATATTTTTGAGCATAGGATCTAACTTTTTTTTTTTAAATAATTATCAGACTTATATAGGAGCCTGTGTGGAACCATGTCTCCATAGTCCATCAGGATGCCAGCTCTCACAGCCTTTACCACTTGAAACAGCTTTTCTGACACCTTTGTTTAGAAACAATGCAAGTGAATAATTTCCCGTTAAGGCCAAATGTCTACTTTAGTTCACTCTCCATTTCTATTAGGCTGAATGATTATTACCTCAGGGGAAAGGATAATTTAGCTGCAAGTAGCACAAGAATATACACATCAAGTAACTAATCAGTAATTATTATTCTGGGGAACAGATTGGCAAGGACAAACAAAGACAAGAGAAAAAAGGCTGTTGGGTAATATAGCCTGTGTTAGTTGGGAAATAGCAATCCAAAAGTTTTCAACTAAGAAAAGGAACTCCTAAGCCCTGTAACTGTTTTGTCCTTTAAAAACTGGAGAAGATTAGAAGGGAAGGAGAAATCCTCTAAGGAAATTTCCATTTTCAAACTAGATATTTGCAAAGGCTTACATGAGAAAACCAAGCAAAACTGATTCTCTGATATTAAAACTAAAGGAATTTATTCAGTGGGAATTAGAGATGTGCTTACAATGTGTTCAACGCACATCTAATACAACAGCCTCAAGCATGTCTCCAATTCATAACTCTCTAAGTAGGAGAAAGACTCAGAGGCCAAAATCAAAGTTCCCTAGTTCAAATACAAGATATGTCTGCACTAAGATCGGGGCAGGGTAGGGGAAGAATAAAAACTTTCTCCTTCAAATACAACCTCTGTGGTACATTTGAGGGCCTTCAAATGTTCTCAGCATTGACAAGATTTTACCTAAGTATATTCTCTACCCTATATTGGAATACCTTTAGATATGCAAATCCGTGTTACACAAAACAGCATTAGATCATGTAACTGGGC
>NW_009258791.1:232468-262677 GCF_000687185.1 Egretta garzetta
GCACAGAAAATACGTTGTTTTAGCCATTAGTAACAACGGGCATCAAGGATGAAGATGCATCTCAAAGTATTTAAGCCTTTAACTGTGAGTCAATAGAATAATGTCAACTGTACAGCCTAATGCTTTGCTTTTAGAAAGGAATACATTTTTCTTCTCTATCATTTTTAAAAGTAGGTCACTCACCTACTGATTTAGCTAGGGTTTTGGCTTTTTTTTTCTTTCTTTTTTTTTTTTTTTTTTTTTTTTTGGCTACTTACTATTATCTTCTGCCATGTTATGTACAATAATCTACATTTAGACTGAAGACTCACTCGCTTCCAAAACATACTTGGACTATCTTGTAGAGACTTTCTACAGCACTGATAAAGTGTAAGACAACCTGATAGGTAAGAGGAAGGATCATTACTTTCAGATCCACTCACTTCCCCAAGTTTCACAACTCTGCCTTTCAGAAATTCTTCTGCATACTTGGTGTCCTTTCACCTTCCCCAGGCAGCCCCTACTGAACTTGAGTGAACTTTCTATATATTTCTCCAACCACAGTCCCTCTGTATAGAGCTATATTAAACTCATTTATTTGCCAGCCAGCAGTTTAAAAACAAATCATTGCTAAAACACTAAAAACACCCTACATGCCCTTGTGCATTATTCTTACCAATTTGGACATTTAAATAACATCAGAAGTTGTCTTTTGCTAAAAATTTACCAAAATATTTTAAACACATAAAAAAGTAAAAACCCAAACAAACAGAAAAACAAACCAAAACCAAAAACCCAGCATAAACATTGCTTGTATAGGCATTGGTTAGAAGAGATTGCTGCACTAAGGAGTATATTCAAAAAAGTTTTTCTTTCAGTTTCATTGGATTTAGTGTCATGGATTTAAAGGTTAAGGACAATGAAACTTATTGTGACCCCATCTTATATGATGTAATAGATGATAAGGAAGTCTGAAATGCAATTAAAATAAAGCTTCTTTTTGGTTACTGAAAGGTAACTGTATAAGCCAGTAACTAAAGGGGCAATTTAAGTATGTAAAGGGAACTTAAGAACCCTATGAGTCTGTAATGAGCTGGGTATGAAGACAGCTACTGACTGATGGCTGCAAGGGCATTATGGAAAGCTGGCACTAACTGTAATTTTGAATATAGCCCTTAGTTGTATCATATTTATTTAAAATTTAAAAGCTGCCCAGCATGTCACGAATGAAGTTTATTTTGCAAGCCACCCACTGCCTAAGGGGGCAGTAATATTCAATATGAAACTGCTGAAACTCCGGTGTCTGACGGATTTCATGAAGAAAAGAGATTTGAAGGTCCGACTCCAAGAGAACAAGGAGAAGAGGGAACACAAACAACAACAGTCCAAGGCCTACAAGGAGAAGTCTGGAGAAACTCTTCACAAAGGCATTCACCTCTATGTTGCCCATTAGAAAATCATAGCTCCACCTAAGCGCTCTCCGTGCTTCCTTCAGTTCTTCCTCCTCTGCAATCAAAAATGCATCTTCATCAGCTTCCAGTTCCTCAAATGAATCTGTATCATCTTTCTCATTCTCTACTCTTGGACAGGTATCAAAGAGCATGTCAATCTCATCATCAACAGGGGTGGGCAGCAAGCTGGCGCCAGGATTGTATACCAGTTCTGAGATGGTTAAAGGTTCCTCTTTCATCTTCTCTTCCTGTTCAATGGCAAGATCAACATTATCCCCAGTGTCCTTAACTGGGGAGCTTGAAGTAACAGGTACTGAAATCTCATCTTCCTGTGGCAGTTGGATGCCTGAAAAAATGAGATGAAAATAGTGATCCTAAATTTCTGCCTTCCTGGTGGCAAAACTCAGCCTTCCAATAGTATCTAATAGAGGTTGGAAAGAAGATTCTGCAATCATTTTGCATATTGAAACCAGACCATACCCAATTAGCAAAAACTAGAAAAGGTATTTGAAAAGCTCAGAGGAGGGCAAGATCTTTTATTACACTGCAGTACACCAGATCTGCTTAGCTTTGTCTGATAGAAATGAACAGGTATTTGTGTGAATTGGTGTTATTTGGTGTCCAATAATAATATTAATAGTAGTAATAATAATAATAGTAATAAAAATAACAACAAACTACCTTTGAGATTAATGAGGAGAAAGTGGTAAAATAATGGCTGAGGTTCAGAATTTTTAATAGAGCATGACATTAAGAAGACACAATAGATTATCATGATAAATTCATATTAGCAGTAGAGAGGATAAAAGGAGAGGAAGGTTGACACACACTATGAGAATTAGATATCATTGAAATGGAATGAAAATGCCTCACCTCTTTAAAAAGCTCCCTCTCCTCATGTCTCATTTTTCTTCCAGTCATCTTTCTACTCTTCATATTCACAGTCTCTTTTCTCCCTCTCCTTTAACTTTCTCCTTCCCCCTGCCAGAGGAGTCTTTCTTAGCCATACTGGTATGCTTGTTCCTTAAGACCCCACTCTCTCCCTAGGCTCTCTCCTCTCAGAACTTACTATGCTTTTACCAGTCTAGCACTAACAGCAGTAAGTCTGCAAAAAAGTCTAGCTGTTTCACAGCTGTATCAACACCACAGTGACTGCTGTTAGCTGCCAGTTATGGGAGTGGAATGGAGAAGAGTTGGGCACAGAGCTCAGACAAAGTGATGGGGAAACAGTTTTAAACTTGTGCCATGTCCAACATTCATTACGATCATCAGATGCCATCTATGTGCAAAAGGAACATCATCAAAGATTCATTCCAGTTTTAGTGCAGTAAAGATTAAGGTTCAGAGACTTTAAAACATGCGACATACAAGAAAACGTATTATTGCAGAAAAAAAAGTAATCAGAAAAGCAGTACACCTCCAGTGCTAATTACACTAGACACATAATGGTTCCCAGTGTGAAGTAAAAGGGTCTCAGAAAGATCTATTAAAATTTTCTATTAAAGGATGGCAAACATACAAAAAAACCCCAACCTAAACAAAAGGCCCATTATGGTAATTTTGAGATGAGAGAAATAAAGCATGACCTGAACCATGCTGTAAGGAAGAGATGCATCACTGCTCTGTAAACATATGATACAGGACAAAAATTGAAAAGCAAAAATCCTGATCATAAAGACATCTACAATATAGGAAGATACACAGCTTAGACACATTTTGGATCACTCTTCTAAGCTACAATTTTAAATAGTACAACAACTGTGACCAAAATTCTCCAAAGAATCTCACTTTGAGATCAGAAGCTTTTTCACATTTTTTCTTGAAAATGTCACAGATCTTTTTTTTTACATTATTAGTCCTGAGAACTGTAGATACCATTCACTGTCTAAAATTACTAACTTTGTTTCTGAAACCTACTTTCCCTCTATTTGACTAGATAGCAAAAGAATATTCTTATACCATTGGCTACTGATCATTAATCTAGCAGTAGGCATAACCACATTTCAGAGAAGTTGGTGATACTTATCTTACCCTAGTCTTTCCCACTGTTACAAATTTTGCATTTCTTGAATTACAAGGTCTTGCAATCTCTATTTTCAATTTCTTTTTTTTATCCCTTTTATACCTACCATGACTACCACGCTCAGGACAGGACATATCCACAAAAATCTCAGTTTCATAACTAGTACCAGATTTATGCACTACCAGGACACTCAGCAGCAGACCTGCCCTGAGCCAGGCACACAAGCACATGATCACATTTCTGCCAGAGCCCAAAATACTCAGTATCTGCAGAAAAATCTGCCAAGACAAAGTTAACATGTCAAAACTTTGTAAATGAAATTAAACAAGGAGATTAATACTTTGTGAGATGGAGCTATTGCACTAGGAATCTTAAAGCTTGTTAAGACACTTCCTCAGGGAAATATCTGCCATAGTACCCTGCTGTATGCCAGAGTGCCTGACAGATACCACAAAATCCCCCATGTGACCTCCGTGCAGCTCTGTTAGCATGTTCTCCAGACAATCAAAAGGTGTAAGTAAGGCACTTGCTAAGTTACCCCATTTATAGATTTCCCAAAAATTGGGTAAGTGACAGCTGGTAACTTTTTACTGAACTTAATACCAGTTGGGATGAAATGCCAATAATGCAACATAAAATATATGATATACTACAAATATTTCTAAAAGATATAAGAAATTACAGAAAACCTGCACTTCAAACCTGCTTACAAGCCAGTAATTGAACAAACCAGCTCGCTCCTTACCTGACAAGACAACTTTCTGGTTCCCCTTCTTAATGCATGCCTTTACGCATCATGTTATATTAATTACAAAAAACTTCTTCCTTACAGAAGTATCCCCCCTTCAGTAGAGCATGTTAGCTACTAAAATTCATTTCCCCTTTTAAGTCTTCAAAATGGCCCAGGCAGATCTCTCCCCCTGTAATTTGTTACCCTCTCCTGCTCCCTAGGAGATAAGCTGGCCATGCCTCCAGGGAAGGTTCCACATTCTGGCTAAATCAACCAAAAAGACCATTTCTGCTTCCTCTCATTTCATCCCTGAGATAGCCAGCTTGTAAAGCTAACCCAGGCAAACAAGTGTTTTTCTTCCTGGGTTAGTTCTTGGGTGGTTCTTCTTCCTGAACTGGCTTGTCAGGTGTTTTCATGACTGCTGCACATTACTGGGGATGGAGGGAGAGCAGGAGTGCTCCTTTCACCAGCACCTAGCCAGCAGATCTGCATAGCTGACATGAAACCTTGTCCTCACTAAAGAAAATGCAGATGTCTCCTCATTAGCTTAATTTGACTGTCTAGTTAATAATTCCTCGCCTCAACTACGCTGTCCTCTCTCATCACAGTTATTGTACAAATTCATCATATTTCAGCATGAAACATGTTTTGTGCTGGAACTTACGATCTGCACCAGTTTTTGCATTAACAGGTATACTTGCCACAGTCATCAAGAGGAGGATACAAACTGACTGAAACTAGACACAACAGTATATGAACACTGAGAGGCGAGAACAGATTTAGGGGCATCCTTCTCCTATGCATACTGTAAGAGAAGGTAATGCTGGATCATCAAGGCATACTCTGAGTCATTTGAGAGTGCAATCACAATATCTTAACATATAAAAGCCCAAATTTTTGAACTCTGGAGCCCAACATTAAGCACCTACACATATTTTTAGATACACAAATACTATAATTTGATTTTCAAATGTGCAGTTGAGCCACTTACTTTGGCACCTCAATATGGATTAAAGGACTTAATTTTAACCTCCCAAATTTGAGAATCCTGGCCATAGACCTCTCTATACCTGCTTAGATGCAAGGTCAGTAATACATCTTCATCATGTTTCTCATCACAGAGAGGACAGCTGCAGCTACTGCAAAGAGAGGTCAGCCCGATTTATGATTCTTGAGCCTTCTCTCCTTCTCCAGAGTAAATTCCAGTATGCATAACATACATAGTGAACATAAACAAGAAAGACCATATTCACTTCATTAAAATTGTATTTTTCTCAAATAACTGGCAAACTTCTGACTTTGTTGTTATAACCTGTAGACAGAAGGCAGTGAAGAAACCTTTTCAGTGTTTTCTGTAGGGGTGCTATTAAAATTGGAAGGGGTCACGGTTCTGAAGCATACATCAACTTTACAGTATACTATTTAGTTTGAGTGGGTAACTTAAAAGCAACACAATCAGAGGAAGGGACACATGAAATGAAAAGAATTACTACTGCCAATCCATCCTACCCATACTCTTTTCCTAATATAGTAGTAAAAAAATTACATTTTATTCCATAGCATTAAAGCAAAAAAAAAAAAATTCAAAAAAATAAAAAAGATTTTTCAGCTGTTTTACATGTTATTAAAGCATACTACATCAAAGTAACTGCATTCTACATCAGCCAAATACAAGTGTAACTAAATAATATTTTGATATAAGAAATGGAAAATTTGGAATGGGCATTAACTGCTGCTGTTGCAAGTTCATCTGATATATAAAAAATCAAATATTTAAAGCTGTTCTTTTAGTTCCTTCATATTCCCTATAACGCCACAACATTTCTCAGGTCAAGGACTTAGGAGACCATTAGCTATTAAACACGGTCAATGTAAGCCCACAGCAAAGTTCCAGTCATGTTGCAATATACAGATAAGTATGTTGGGCCACTCAGATTTTGATGGTGTCAAAAGACACAAGAATAGTGTCTTTACAGCACATGTAATTTACAATGCTTGTGCAGGCGTAAGAATATTATATTAAAGCACTGAAATTCAAAATCATTCTAAAGAACAATAAATATTCCAGTGACACAAATTCACAAATTTAAGAAAGGAGCAAATTTTTCAGATTATTTACTTTTTGGATAGCCTTCAAGAGAGTCAGTTATCTGAAGTAATAAAACCAGGTTAAAAAAAAAAAAATCCCCAAAATTTTCCAATGGAAAAAGAGACTATAAAAGCTAAAGCAAGCCCAAAGCCAATATCCTTTAATTACTCTACAACATTGCTGCAAATCCTTTGCTCCTATTCATACATAACTATTATTTTCCTGCTACCCTTATATGGCTATAATTTTGTATAATTTTGGGGGGTAGATTTTGAAAAGTCTGCTGTTTCTTTAGTCAAAATCTATATTGTGTTTAGATGTAAAGGACTACCACTTGATTATTAAATTACATTTGAGAAGATGTCTTCCTTCCAGTCTTCATTTTATATTTTTACCAGCAATTTACATTCCATAAATCAGAATCTTTTTATACATATTACTGGAACGCCAAGTAAATAAGCTCAATTCTATTTCTTATATATCTATAGCAAAAATTTGTTACACCATTCTGGCAACTGGACAAATTTACAGACTCAGAGAGATCTCATTATGCTAGCCAAAAGTCAGTACTTTCCCTTCCACCAAATGCTGGGATTGCTCCAAACCTCTAACTTGCTACAACAGATAGGAACATGAACAGCTGAATAAAACACAAGTTTGGTCATCTGCTGCAAACGTGAATGCACAAGAGGTCTGACATAAATGTTGCCAGCTGCTAGTGTTTCTAAAAGGGCTAAAATCAGCAGCTGAGGATTAGCAGGATGAAGGGCAATCCCAGCTCCACTATTCTTAAGAAGCTGCAGTTGCTGGAAATACAGCACCCAGAAAAAAAATGTATCCTCTGCTTATTAAAAAATTCAGTTTACACATTGTCTGGTGGCCAGGTACACCGCACACAGCTTTGTTTCTCAGACATGCAAACACAACTACACATCTGCAAAGGCTTTGTATAGTGGAGAAAGGAACGAGTGTGAAGATTTCCTTCTTTTAAACAGAGAACTGAAAAATTAGATACAGTCCAGAAAGAGCAGTGCTGGGAATACTTCATATAGAATTGTAAATAGCTGAGGCCAGCCAGGCTGCAATTAGCACAGTTCCTTCCTACCCCTTTTACTACTTCCTCTAGAAATATTGTGTATTCCTTTGTTTATTTTCAATCTGGACAAAATTTATTTGTACTATGAATAGAATGACCTTTTAGATGGAAGGAGAGGGTGACTTTCTCACATGAGCAAAGTACATGGACGTCACAAAGAAAACGTAGGAAAGGGAAACATAATCTAGAATTACACTAAACTCAAACATTCCCCTGCACAAGGTCTGTATCAAAGGAGGATATGCATCACAGCCAGATGTCCAGCCCTCAGAAGTAGGAGGCCACAAATTCCTACCTCACTCACATTCTATGCCCATAGGAGACACCTGTTCTAGCTTTGCAAGGAGAGGACATCAATGATAGTTTATAGTAACTCCTTTTTAGGCAGTGACCTGGCTTTCCTGATGGCCGCTCCCATTTGTTTTAGTCGTGCAGGAACTTCTGGAAGGGAGCAAAGCCCCATCACAGGGACCAGCTCACATCAGTTGCAAGTGCTGTGACTGCCATATTACAACTGGCCTCCCAGCTGCGTCGTGTGTCATGGCCTTCAACTAATGTCACGGCTCGTATCACAACCAGAGACCACCTCTCTGCTTTTCACACCCCGCAAAGGGCACCCAAAGCACAGAGACAGAAGCAAAACAGCACGCAGCACAGCGGGTGTTCTGGGGTGCCTGTCTCTAACCTCCCTCTGGCCTGGAAGGAGCCCACCAGCAATGCTGGCATTGCTGACCCACTTCCAGAACAAGGATTAAGCAGCGAAAATGCTGAGGGGAGCAGCAGGGAGAGAGAACATATCATGGGAGCAGGAATAAGAAGGGAAGATATGACTGTGAGCAGCTCAGAGAAAGGGGAGGAGCTAGTGAAGGGACTGCAGCGACTCAGGGTCTAGCACCAAGCCAAAGAGAGCAAGGCTGGAACTCTGCAACGGGGTTCTCCCAAGGCATTATGCCTCCGCCATGAGTTCTGCACAAGCTAACTCCAGTCCTTAGGCTTCATATGCAACTGATATACAGGATACACTGAAAGGAATAACGTCCTATAAATAGTACTTCAAAATCAAGGGGTTTAAGAACCGATGTAGCCCCAATGCACACATCTGTTACTAGGCTGGTGTCATATTAAACCAACAAGATGGCTTGTATCTATTTGGAGCTGGCATTTAACCTCTGAGGTATAAGAATATAAAATACAAGTAAATACTAAGGCTTTTTCAATTTTGTGACTAATTTTTGAATCAGGAGAGTTAGGTGCATTCTCCTAAACACTATAGTTTCCCCTAAGTGGTGAATTCATGAAGCAAAGGCAGCCAGGAGCTGTTGCTACTCAAAGACAAATCACTTCAAGAAGCAGGTTCTCCTGTATCTGCTGTGCTTACTGCTTTCTGACTTTCAGATGCCAAAAGTATAAGAATATTCTGCTCTTTGCCAGTTAATTCTTCTGTAAATACTCATTTGAAATGAAGATTCAATAAAAAGGCATAGTTTTATTTAGGTGCATGCAAACTGAAATTTGTCAACTTATATATGTAAAAAATGTCAAAAGTAAACAGTACCACAGAAAGCATGGAGAAACAAAATTTGAAATGTCTTTCCTTATTAAGGAAACAGAGCTACATAGATTGATAAAGGGGTCAACCTATCTTTGGCAAAGGGATTTGATATAAAAACAAGAAAAATAGCCCCTTTGCTTTGGTTGCTAACCAAAGCAATATTGAATACTTTTTGTTCCTTGGGCGCACTCCTGTTGTATGTAGCGAAAAAGGGATACGAATCAGACTCCTTTCCCCATCCACCTTCTCCCCAGCATTGTCATTCAGTGTATTAAATTATTCAGTATTAAGAAAAATAAAACCAAAAAAGTTATGATCTGGCTACCCAACCCACTCAGTGGCAGTAAAACACTGAACTGTATCCACCACTGTATTCAGCCGATGTTCAAAATCTGCTACCCACCTATCTGCTAGTTTAAGAACTATTCAGTTTTGTCAGATATTACCACAGTTTCAAGGTATTTCTCCCCCTCAGTCCAAGAAAACTACAAAAGCAAAGTTCCATTTGTTAGCAACAAATAAATCCACAATTTACATAAGACATTACAAGTGTCATTTAAGTTTTGTCTCATTCATTCCCCATTTGCAACTCTGCTCCTGTCAGTAATTCGTCCTTATTCCCTGCTGTACTCGATGTAACATTGTCATTCACAGTACAGTTCCCTTCCAAGAAACCACTATTAGCATAATAAACTATGGGGGGAAAAAAAGGTTTGAATAAAATAAATGTAAATTTACCAGCCCTTCTGGCTGTGATCTTGGAGCCATGCCGCAGTAATCGAATGCACACTTCCTTGTTGCAGTGGTTAACCATCCTCAAATGAATGCTTCTCTTGGTTTGGATTTTTACAAGACATTTCACCATTCTGACTACAAATTCTCCTTCTCAAAGTCTTGTAAAGGCTCTACCCATACCAGCTTTGACCTTTTATCAAGTTCCCACTGAGTTTTAAGAGACTAACACAAGTCACTCTCAATGAATCAAATGACAAGCTTCTAACATGGCCAACAAAAATATCCCGGTAGGGAACAGAACGAGAAGTTATTTTTAAACATTTCCAAATGCTTCATAACATACAATACAAACTTCCATAGCATCCATCTCAGTTAGCAGTTGCTAGCATAACAGCTGAACCACACACACAAGCATAAAAATATCCAAGGCATCAAAACACTGCAGTGAAACAAAAGGCCAGCATTTAGGGTCTGCTTTTCACAGAACGAAATGACACTGTGGCCATGATTTTTCTAAACAGCTTCAATTTGGCCACTGATATCAGTTCCCCACCACTGTCTGGGAAGTGTTTGTGGAAAATGTATAGATACAAAAGGAAAAATCCTATACTGTGATTACAAACCTTAGTCACAAGGCAAACCAGTGAGATGAAAATGCTTTCATTTCAAGCCTAGAATCAAAGCTGACCTGCCTGTGTATAAACAAGAAGAGAAAATTCCTAAGTTTGGGAAAAAATGTCTCTCTTTGCATATGTGCTCCAGTTCCCACTTGTGGACATCTTTTGGACACATTCATATCTACCAGAAAGAAGTCTTGCTTCAGAAGGCTTGGCATTTCCCTGTCCCTGTCCAGCAGAGATATGCAGGTTCCTAAAAAAGGCATGACGCATATATTCTGGCTGCTGCTAACTTTCTCCAGCTGGAAGCTGGAATGCAACCACGTGCACAGCATCACACTCTCCTAGTGGGAAAGGAGCTCTTACTGGCTCCACTGAAACCACAGAAAGGAGATAAAATGGAAGGAGTGTACTGGGGTGGGGTGGTGGTGGTGGGAAGGTAGTCTCTAACTTCCCAGAATATTTCCCTTTGTTGTTTACGGCATGTTCTGCCATCCGAGTCTTTGTTATGACGTCCTTGTTCCCTCTGCACCATAAAATCAATGATGCGCATGTGAATATGTGGGAAAGAAGCGGGCAGGGGAGACAGTCCTGCAAACGTGTATTTTACACCAAGTGATGTCTGTCATGAAAGACAGCTGCTTCAGTGGAGCTTTTGGAAAGCATCTTTATGGTGGCTCCTTTCCCCTGCCTGGCCCATAGAGTATGAATATCCAGCAGTGCTCCTTTTACTCCTCCCTCCTGCGGGGCAAACACGCCTCTCTTCCCTTCCTTCTCCGCAATCACTTCTGTGTGGGTCTGAGGAAAGATCAAGTGTCCCTTCACTTTCTATCTCCATTTGGTCACCACTTCAAAAGTAAGATTCATCTGCTTTTCTCATCTTTATTCTCCTAAGTATTGTCCTTCACTCCTGCAGAGCTGACTGGGACTCTCTGAGTGCAGAAGAGAGCCAGCAAGGCGACAGGTCCACTCTCAGTAACTGACTGGTTTTGCAGCTCTTGTCACTCTCCTCCTTAAATTGCCTATCAGGTATTAGACAGCTGAAAGGAGGGACTGTGGCAGAGACATCCTTAGCATTTGTGCCCCATTACAGAGGAGGCAGAAAACAGCAGGTGGTTATATAGCTTCTCTTAACATCAGAAAGTATGGTTTACAAAAGCAAAAACAATCCCCTCCAAAAAAACAGAAAACTAAAACTAATACAACACACTTCAGAACTGGTACCCTTCCCCAGCCAGAGAAACTAGTGAACAGGAAACTTCTATTCAAGCATAACGATTTTAATGTATTTGTGAAAAGGAAGTATATCATCTGCCTTCAGATTTTACAGGTACCTTACTGTGGTGATAGAGGCAACGTTGTTTTGTTTGTAACAAAGGTAGTGATCTTATTTTGCAAACACAGAGCATGGTAAACACATGGAAATTCAAGAATTTGTAAATAAGTTACAAAGGAAAGCTGGCAGAGCTAATTGTTGTTACCATTAAGCATTGTTACCTTGAAGGGAAAGGTTTGCTTGTAAAAACGTTTTCAGCCCCTGTAGGGCTCAATTACATGGTTAGAGGACTGTAAATCCGACTTAGTTTGTTGAACACAGACACGATGATGCACGCAAGTGATGTTAGGATTTCCTGAGGCCAGAACACTCTTTGGGAGACTTCCAGAAACTTGCAAGGCAAAGCATGCAGTATCGGGAGAAACTTAAGATGACCAGACTTTATTCCACAAATAAGAGAATGATCTCAATGTTAAAAAACTACCAAAAACCTAATAGAAAATTCCATTACATCAAGTCTGACCTAGGGATGCTCACTTTGGCTTCTACTAAGCTTAATCAAATATTAGAAGAAATTAGCTCTGCAGACCACAGGAATCTAAAAGTAGAACCATTACTTTATTTAGAAAAATCACTAAGAAACCTATATATTACAATTTTTGTTGTCATACACAAACACACCTCCCAGCTAACAATCAGCTAACAGGAGTATTGCTTCTGCTAATTTCACGGGGGAAGCTGTTTGATGCTACCTAATGCAAGACATTTCATGATTCTCTCTATCTGATGTATTAAGATAAATCATGTCTCACATACAGCAGGTATGATTTTAAAAATATGAATGTTGACAAGCTGTGTATTTGTTCTACCCAGAGAAACAGCACTGTTAGCACCAGTATTTTTTTTTCCCAATAAAAATTAAACGTAACAACACTGAGCTGCGTGTTGGAGGAAAAAAGTGGACTACATTACCTGTTACAGTGTTTTTGCTGTACCAACATAACACGTGAACAGATATTTAACATTATTTCATATTTTACTAGCATATTTTTAATATTTATTCATACTATTATTCATAAGTGGCCAATTTTTCATGTGTTGTTGCTTAAGCTGTACCCACAAATGCTCCATATGCCTCCGCTCTACAACCAAAGCTTACACAGATGAGAGCTCACACAGACAGACAACTAGACTGGTGGTAGCTGCTGGGTGCTCATTCCCATACATGCTTGTGAGATGCAACAAAGATTCCACGCTCTAAAGTAAAGATGTAATTTATGCCAATTAATTGCCATTAATACCATACTTATACTTGAGCAAAACACAAAATTAAGTTTGCTAAAGGATAAGAGCTCTCTGCACACAACTCAGATGCACAGACATGCAATTTAGTAAGAAACAAAAATAAGTAAAAGATCACTAAGAACATCTAAAACGAGTGTAACTGTCTGGGGAAGAAAAAATTGAGGAACACAGATTTTAAACAGGAGTAATTTAGAATGAGTCTGTGCCATCAACTCTTTTCTAAAATACAGTACAAGGTAAATCAATCAATAGAATGACTGAAGGACACTACTTTCACTTTGGTTGCAAAAGTCAATGTCACTAGAAAATAATTCATACATGAAACCTAAGCACACAAGTATCAAGCAACTTAAAAGAAGTTTTCATCACTTTGTCAAAACTACATTAATATCCTGTGACTCAGGGTATGGTTTTGCCTTTTTTTTTTTTTTTTTTAATTGGACTACTCAAATACATGAAACCCTGACAGCACCCGGTGGTGGGAAATCCAGAACCAATGGTTTACCACCTGCAAAATAATTGCCAAGTGATCGGGATAGGCAATAATCTGTCTCACCAAATCAGATAGTGAAAGAAGGCAGCCACACAATTCCTATGGCAATACATATAGCTCCAACAGGTCCATGTCCTTCTTATGCTGGGGATCCCAGAGCTGGATGCAGAACTGCAGGTGGGGTCTCATGAGAGTAAAGTAGAAGGGCGGAATCACCTCCCTTGACCTGCCGGCCACGCTTCTCTTGATCCAGCCCAGGCTGCGATTGGCTTTCTGGGCTGCAAGCATACACTACCGGGTCATGCTGAGCTGCTTCTCATCAAACAACACCCTCAAGTCCTTCTCCTCAGGGCTGCTCTCAATCCATTCTCCTCCCAGCCTACATCTGTGCTTGGGATTGCCCCAACCCAGGTGCAGGACCATGTTCAACTGGACTTGGAGCAAGGACCATGGAAAGGACCCAACAGGACCATAAAGAAGGACCTAATTTGGCCATCTGTGACAAAGATGAATTTTGCAATCACACTTCTGGATACAAATAAAACTTTTGCACTACGTGCCTTTTGGAGAATGTCTTTTAGGTTCAAAAGGTAAAAACAATCTCTCCAAGCATATCTGACACTCATATATGTAAAACCTAATTCCATGTGATAGCCTTCTACACACGACAGTAATTCTATGGTTGCATTTTTACACTACCATGCCTCTTTCCTCTTCCTAAGACAGAAAGGACATTAGTGCAAAACAAGAGTCAGTAACAAGGAATGTGAAAGCCTGAAGGTTCTTAAACAGTAGCAACAAAGCACTGAGAGATGACATGCAAAACCTAAGGCATGATGACTTCAGATTAGTTTTTTAATTTGATAAAATATATATTGGCTGGTGGCCAATCTCTTAGGTAAGTCGCTTACATAACTATAATTTAAAACAGGAATAAAAGCACATTTAAGTAAGAATACCAATTCAAACTTGGGTGCTTAAATTAGTAATTGGACACCTGTATATGGCCTCTAAGAGCAGACTGAAGAATTGCCTCTTGAAGGCAAACTCAGGAGATTTTTTTCCCTGCCATTCTAATAAAAAATAAAATGTCATTACTTGTTTTCAAATCCTCTTGAATAAGTGTCAAAGGCTTAAAGTAAATATTACAGCGATATCATGGGCATCCAGTATCTTTATTCCCACAAACAGTGGTCATTTATGACCATGTTTAACCAGTATACCCTATCTTATAAGTCTGCAAAAACACTGGACAGTTTGGGCTTTTTTGGAGGAGAGCTTCAGTTCAGCATGCCAGCCAGAGTAGATTTGTAAGACTGAATTTCACATGGAAGAATGGCTGGGCTTTAGTTGTTTTTCAATATTTGGTTGCATCATGTTTATATTCCATCTGAAGGGGTTATCGTAAGGACAAGAAGGCAAGCTGAAGCTGTTTAAAACCCCCTGCAAACTCTGTTATCTCCATCTCTGATGGCTTTGTCCCCTAGCAACTATCAAGTAATTGGCACAAAATCTTCCCCCTCACCTGGCTGTTTCTGTTAGTTCAGTTCATACTGCCCAGGCTCAGCCAACTGAGTTCATCTCTCCAGACGTTTCAAGAAGCAGAGGTATTTACTCAAGACACTAAGGCCAGCCCATTTTTGGCTATGTGTTTGGCTCATAATATGTAAAACCCATTTAAAATTAAGAACAAGTAAGTTTTGCGCAGTTAAAAGACAAAGCTGTGCAGTCTCCTGAGTCTGTGCAAGGTATGCACAGCTGACAGCATCATCGCAGCCAGCTCTGCTAACGAGGTGCTTGGGCCTATCTACACGGCACAGTGTAGCACCATGCGAAGGTCTCGGCCATCAGCAAAGGGAACATCCATATGCATATGGCAGCACCTTGCAGAAGTACAGGCATGGGTCCTGGAAGATGCATTAGCCAACCCATGCAGCATGGGCACATCTGACCTAGGCACGGCTGTGCTGTGCTCTCAACAGTGTCTGCAGGCCCTTTAGAAAGCACCCCAGGGTGTCCACCACCACCTCAGGCCCACACGTTTAGAGATGCCAAGGCTGTTTCTCATGTGTAGTACACTAAAAGCAGTTTCCTAATGCAGCTGAGTCTGTCCCAGGGGTAGCTGCCTTCCCTCTCTCCACCTCCTGCTCCTGCCCTTGCCCTCACACAGGAGCTTGCCTGACCCTCTCTGATGAGCCACTTAAAAGGCTGAGCCAGCCAGTAGTGGGACACTGTACAGCCAGTGGGTTGTTGGTTGGTTGTTTTGTTGGTTTTGGTTTGGGGGGTTTTTTTTTGTGGTTTTTTTTTTTTTTTTTTTAACTCCTTCTCCCAGTTCATTCCAGGGTGATTAGTACTGGTGCAAGGGAGAAGATCGGAATCCACAGAAGTGGATTGAGTGCACACGGGGAAGAGAGCCAGGTTCAGTGTCAGAGAGCTGTGAGATCAGTTCAAGCTGCAATTTTATAATACAGCCAAGTTCACTGCAGGAAAATACTGTAAAAGAGCTAAGTACTGTTAGCTTAGCAGCTGGTGGTATTTAAGTATGCATAACATATTCTACAGGAAACCCACCAACAAATATTTCTACTCAATTACAGTAGCAACAACAATCTGTCCAACTAAAAGGAAACATGACTTTCAAACTTATGTAACATACATTTGATACCAGCACTCTCTGGTGAGCGTATAGCAATGATAAGTCAGCAGTTTCCAAAACCAGATTTCATTGATAAGAGTTTTAAGTGTGGCACAGCAGCCTTACAAGCAGCAAGCTGTTGTTACTCTGCAATGGTGGCAACCACCTAGCAGGAACACAGTGCTTGGTACTTGGCTGCCAGAAAGCGAATTCTCAGATACAGGTATTTCACAGTAGAGGTAAACAAGTAATTGTTAAAATTAACTACATGCCATGCAGCTACTATTACTCATTATAATAAGCGAAGCACACAGACAATCTAATTCACCCTGTTCTTACTAGATTCAGTGTTCAAACTCCAAAGACTGAACAAAACATGTTCATATAACTCTTATAAAATGAAATTAGAACGTACTCCCATGAAAGTGAACATATTTGCTCAGCTCGTTTCTATCATTAATTGACCACCACAAAGCAACAGCAGAGGTAACTTTCCAACTTCTAAACCACTTAGCTCACAACATCTCAAGTAAGAACTACTGTCAGGTTTTGTTTGGTTGGCTTCCTTTTTTATTAGGAAGAATGTAGTTATCCTCATTTAAACTGGCTAAGATGTTCATACCGTTCTTTCTAATGACTGCATCTCAAAAAGATAGGTGTTGAATGTAATTTTTAAAATATCAAGGAATAAACAAATACATGGAAAACCTTGTTCTACAAAATGCATTCAAACTCATCTTCCAATAATATCCCTTTTTGTCAATGGAACTAAATTAGCAGAGAGTTTTTCCTAATATTAGAACAGAAAGAAAGAAATATAAAAGTAAAGGGAAGCAAGAAAAACAACATACCTAGCAGTAAACTGCCAGTTTTCACTCCTGAGTAACTGCAGTTACTATTTAGTAAAATGGTGCTATGTTGAATTATTTATTTCCTGTCAAGTTCCTTTCACCTGACAATCTAAAAAAAGATTTTTGAAACAGAAAACTTAATAGCAGTAACTTTCCTCACAATGTGTCTCATAAAAAGCTTGCGCACAGGTCCTTGAGATAGTGATCATTTCTCAGTATGACATGCAGAGGATTAATGGTGTACTCCTAATGGAAATTGCTAGATTTTTTCCATATCCATGAGTCAGTAACATGTTTTTTCCATGTATTTTATCATAAATATTGGTAGTGTTTGGCAGGAACTGGGTAAGTGACTCACCTTCATGTAAAGGAACCTCTTCCTCCTCGCAGGGAGAAGGAAGGAGGGGCTGCAGAGGTTCCATGTTGATTATGAGTTGCTTGTTCAACGAGGGAGAGCTGCGACTCTGCGTAATGCTGGTTCTAAAAGAATAGGGAAAACAGGGTCAGTTTATTCACAAGGAAACAACTGCAGTCCAGTATGTCTCATCTCAGAATTGTTTTGCGTAAGTTACAATAGGCCTTGAGCTATCATAACAAGCTCTGCACACCAAACGCTGCTTTCAGGTGTGTTATGTGGCACGCTCAGCAGATACAAACCTTTCAACATCTGAAGTGTAAGACAAGGTTTTGTGCTGGTTTACCAACTTCTCTTTACGCAGCCTGACTCAGGATTTCAGTGTGTTGCTTCTCCTCTCCACACTGCACAGCAGACATGAGTATTTGACTTCAAGGAAGGGGAAGGTAGAGAGTATACAAATAATTTTCCTGATGTTGTTCCATTGCCTCCAGAACCGGGTAAAGGATTTGTTACAGTTTGAGCACTGCAGACTAAAGCAGGAACAACCATATCCCTGCAGTTAACAGATGCACAGTGCTGTCATCCTCATGCACCCCAGACACTGCCTTATACCATGTCTCCAGGTTGCTCAGGCTGGTTTTCTTTCTTGTCTTACTTGGCTCTAACAGGTAGCAGGTGTTGAACTTTCTCAGGAAAGTCTGAGGAATGCTGTTGATTCACTTCAGTCATGAGGCTCATTAGCCTAAAATCATATTACTGAGAAAATAAAATGGCTCTTTAGAATAAGTTATCTGGCACTTACATGATACAGCCCTGAAGCAACAGTCCTGCAATAAATCTGAACCATTATGTTATAAAATATTTACTTTTGACAAAAGCAAAGATGAAAGGGAAGAGAATTCTATTTGAGTTCAAGTGGTACATAGGTACAGTGCTGAAGTTTCATCAAATGCATTTCAAGTTTGCACAAAGACTCAACTTACAATTCCACACAGATAAACAAACCAAACAAGGCACCTATCGCAAGTGAAAAGAAGGAACTGTGCCTTGCTGAGGGTCTAGGTAAACTTGGGACACAGATGTCCTACTCTAAGGCATTACATGTTATTAAATATTCTGTGGGAATAAACAAGCCTTCTTGCTCAATTGCCATGATTCCTTGCTCATTAACATGTGCCCAAAGCTATTTATGTCCTCATTTGCATTCTGTTAGAGCAGTCTCTAATAACTATTTAGTTTAAATTTTCACTATCCAAAGAAGTTTTTCACTCAGATTACTGTAATTACAACCACTCCAACCCAAGAGTACCTCCACAGACTCGTTATGCATCCCCCGGATCTTTGTGCTTGCTGTACAGAGCTATCAAGCAACTCCCAAAACAGGAATTATGCCTGGGAGCACCCATAAGGCTCCTACTCCATACTTATTTACAAAGATCCCTCCTTCAGGCATGCCCTGGAAGCAAAATCTTAAATTATTCACTGCATATTTGTCAGAAGAACTTGCCACCACATTAATGCTGCATGACTACACACTCCCAACAGATTTTCAGTCCATAGTGCTTTAAGTGTAATATCCAATCACAAACTTATTGAACAGTAACCTCCTCACAACTGCATGTTTCTTTTTCAATGCAGCCACGGTACCACTGAATTGACTTTGGGGGATGTGGCAAAGGGAGAGAAAACTTTTTATTTATTTATATATATTTACCTTCAATCATATAGCTTCCTCAAAATGTTTTGCACCTGAAAAACTACCATTTCCTGTCCCCAAATCCTCTTTCACAGAGTAACTTGTTCTTAAAACTTGCTTTTTTCAAGCTGAGAATTTTCTATGCTTTTTGCCTACTTGTACTAGTAGAAGGACAAGCTATCTACTGGTGCCCCTGTTTCAAAATATGCATTATATAGAAACACTTGAAATCCTTAGTCTTTTTCTTAAGTCTTTCTACAAATCTGAACCTGAAGCTACCAGAATATTGTAAATGTAAGCATTTTAAGAAGGCTAATCATAAAAAATATACATCACTACTTATGGGTGTTAAATCCATTTCACACTGCTCTATAAACTTATTTGCCCTCTGATCTGTTTTCTTATGTACATTGTTTTAAACAATATGTTTAAAGTACTTTAAATACTGAAAGCAAAGTAAAATACAAGATAAAAAACTATTTTACGTAAGAATCTTCTCTTATCCTATAGAAGAAAGAAGCCCTGTAGAAAGTAGACAATAAGCTATTTCCTTATGTGAGTAACATAAAATGCATTTGTGTGCCCAAGTAATCTACCCTGCCACAATGATGGACCTATATTCTGCCTTCTGTGTTCTCAGTTAAATGCATTCTAGACCGTCACTTACCCCGTGTTAAAATGTAATCTGCAAAAGCGTGTTCAAAAGAATCCCTGCATGGCCTTACTATTAATTACATAGTAGGGCTGGACAACCTATTTATAAATATTTGCTGCAAATATATTCCTATCCTTTAGTAAAGACAATCCACTTCTCTCAAATATAGATGGAATAACCATATTCAGTTAAAAATACACCAAGCGCACACAGTCTGCCTGGGAGAAAAATCACAACAAAAATAGGGATATGGCTATAGGATGTCCAGAAAGTTAAGTAACCTTTTAAATAAGATTTTAAATAGCTTTCTCCTGCTGGCCTCTTTCTTCTATTCCAGTTAGGTTCTTATCAATTTTCACTGTCACTACATCAGTGATAAGGACCAGAAAGTATTAGTTTGCTTGCAAAGTCCAGCTGCTTATTTCTAACAAGCCAAATCTTTTTTCACCGAAAAAAAGATTCTCTGGTATTTCTTCTCTTTACTGAATGACCTTCCTGCTTTTTAATCTGACTGCATTATGGAAAAAACTATCAAGTATATCTTTAAACATACTGATATACATACACAAAGCAGAATCTTTCAAAACCAGGCAAGAACTAGGAATGAAATGAGAAAGTACTTTTCTGTCAGGATCATGTAATAACAGTCTATGTCATAACATAGAAAATAATATAAGCTACTTATCTGACTGATTGATTAAACCCAGCTTCAAAGCAGCACGTATTAAGTTCCCTTGTGTAGGAGACCATAAGCTATTGTCAGAATTTTGTAACACTGGCAACACATATTTCCCAAGGCTCGCATGCCTCACTGTGGAAGCTGAGAATGACAGCCATTACATCTCACAGTAAAGGAAGGAGAATTTCTCTATAGAGAACAATAATCCTCCTTAGTCCTTAAACTCGAATATTGAATGTCAAGACATACCTGTGAACTTCAGGAGGTTCCCTCTGGATTTTAGAGCTTGCCTCCACAACCTCTTTGGCTACTTTTCCACTGCATTAAAACATGAAATAAATATTCGAGCAAATACTAAGATGAGCTCATTACATGCCAAGCACTATACATACATCAAATTACATTCAAAAGAAGAGTACTACACATACATGAACAACAAAGTTATATTCAAAAGAAGAAAAGGAAAAGGCAAACAAAAAAAACATCCCTTGTAGTGGATATATAGTGTCCCAGATTAAAAATTCTGCTGACCACTTGTCTGCAAAGCTACTGAAGAAAAAGCAACCTTTTGTAGTACAACACTACAAGTGGGACTGGACTGTCCCACTAATGCACCGCTCCCTGGTCCAGAGTTGTCCAGTTACAGGGGATCTCTACACAATCTCTACACTAGCCACGCATCCTTGTTTTTACAAAAACTGCACCAAAAGCGGAGCCTTGTTCTGATGAAACTGCTCTTTGCCAGAAGTCTGCATAAAGCCTCCAGTTTATTTTATAAGCGATGTTAAAGAGACAACAGAAAATCTTTTGAATCCTGAGCTGGATTAGGTGTGAACAGGTCCTCAAGAAGGAAAAATCATCAATTTTCCATGAGTAATTACTGACATTTTCTCTTACTTTTTGAAATGGTTTACCATGAAAAACAAACAGCAAACACCCACCTATATCGAAATCTGCTGCCTTTAAAAAATATCTTGCTGCTTGACATGGTCTTGATCTGACTGGATTTTGCATACCTTGAAGAAAAAGAAGAGAGGTTGTCACATTTTCAGCACAGAAGGAACCTGACAAGAAAAAATGAACAAGGCCAACCACAAGCTTTGTTATTTTTAGCCCACAAAGTTATGTCAGTAATTGGGCTTTCCAACTTTTTTAAGGCCTTCATACAAATTAGAATATAAAGCCTACATAAACAATTCAGACAGCACAGAATGACTGAACATAAAACAAGAGATTCCCCGGATAGGAAAGCAAGAAAAATAAATGCCAACACTTGCTGCATCTCTAGGTATTTTCGTTCACAGGATGAAGGGAAGGCCAAGGTACACCAAAAGCCCCTAGGACAAGTTTGCCCTAACACTACCTTGTTTGTGGGAAGATATGGCTACTTCCGCTTTCCCACTAGTAAAGCAAAGAAATAAAAAAGAAGTGCATTTCCGATGTCTCTATATGGTCAACTTCTTGGTAACCTACAGCCTATCCTACTGCTTCTCTCTAATCACTAAGCACACAGTGACCTTTTATCACAGTCTTTTATCACAAAGATCATGGAAGAGTACCTCAGACATACACCTCAGACCAAGCCATCTCCTGGACATTCTCTGCCTTCAAAATGGCAAACTGATTTCATATTGAGTCCCTCATTCCCAGATCCTTGTAGACAATTTCCTATGATTTAGATCTACTTGAAAATAATCACAACACTCAACCCTGAGACTGGATCAAGACAGGACTAAAGTTCTGTTTTTCACAACATAGCAAGAGATCACAACCTTATCTTAAATTCCAAGTCTCAAGTTCTTCTAAGCAGAGGAGAGGATGAAAACTAATTAAGGCAAAGTGTCATTATCATTAATTACTTCCACAACCTGGCTAAGTCTGTTCTAATCTAACTAAAATACCTTGTTGGTATCACACAGAACATAAACACAGGATTTATCTAAGTAACTTAACAGTGCACATTGTACAGCTCAGTTTCTCTGAAATGTATGAAAACTTTTGCTGTTTCAAAACTACTTACTATCCTGAGCCTTCATTTACAGATTGTTTTGGCTTCAGTTTCATGTTTGAAGGATTGTTGTTATTTTTCTGTACTCCACATATTAACCGTTACTATTTCCCAGTCTATTAGCCAGGTTCCTCTCCATTCAATATCATAACCAATCTTAATTTTACTGAAGTAGTCCTCTTTTAAGACCCACCAAAATTGAAACAGGCAAGCATAATTTTAAGCAATCATGCAAAAAAAAACCACCCCACAGTACTGCCCTGAAAACATTTGAAAAGTAAAAAAAAAAAACCATGAGAGAAGCAGTCCTATAAACACCAAGGTCAGTAAAGAATGAGGGGAGGAGGTTCTCCAGGCAACTCTGCTCTCTACTTCAGAGCAGAGATTCCCCCTGCAGCCCCTGGTGAAGACCATGGTGAGGCAGGCTGTCCCCCTGCAGCCCATGGAAGATCCTGCACTATAGCAGGTGGACATGCCCTGACGGAAGCAGCTGTCCCCAGAGAGGCCACACAGGAGCTGGCGCCTGGCAGGAGTTGTGGCCCATGGAGAGGAACCCATGCTGCAGTAGGTTCACCCTGAAGGACTGCAGCCTGTGGGAAGGAACCATGCTTGAGCAGTTGATGAAGGACACTGGAGCAGGGGAAAAGTGTGAGGAGGAAGGAGCAGCAGAGAGAAACTGCTATGAACTGACTGCAACCCCCATTCTCCATCTCCCTGCACTGCTCAGGGCAAGGAGGACACAGAGGAGCTGGGAATGATGGAGTGAAGTTGAGCCTGGGAAGAAACACGGGAGGGGTGTTTTATTTTTGTCTTTATTGCTATTTAAAAATAAAGTAAGAAAGTGAGAAATTAAATTAACCTTCCCCAATTCAAGTCTGTTTTGCCCATGACAGCAATTGGTAAGTAATCTTCCTGCCTTTATACCAAGCCATGAGCTTTTTTCCCTTATTTTCTCTCCTTGACCTGTTGAGGTCACGTAGTCAAGTTGGCACCTAGTCAAGGCCAATGCCACCACAACCATGTATTTATGACCAAAACTCAAACAGCTGATATTACAACCATTTAACAATAAAAACGGAGAGATTATATTCCTATGAGTTTCCCTCAGACATCTTTACTTCAAGCACTGATTTCTCTCCTTTGGGTGGGAATTGTTTCCTATTCTCTATATTTATTTCTAGTAACATGAAATAAAGCCATTCAAACACCATGCACTATCTTCCTACTTACATGTACTTCCAATGGAAAACAGTTTCTGATAATATTTTTAATTCAGTCTCAAACACAGTAGATGTTAACATAGAGAATTAACAGCTGTATTGTGCCAGCTCATATTTCCTCTTTCTTCATTGAATATATCAATTGATTAGATTATATTGATATACTACTTTATCAGTGTTGAAACAAAAGAAGGAATCTTCCCCAAAATAACGCAGGTCATTAACATCCATGTTGGAAGACACGTTCTTCCTACTTAGTTATTATTTACCCTTATAGCAGCCTCCTGGTGTTGCTATGCTCCAACACAGAAACAATATTTTTTTATAAAATATGCAAGATGCTCTAAGGAGAGACTAAGTAGCAAGAATAAAAGCTACATGCCTGAAGTGAAGCGTCAATAAACAGATCTAACAAAGTCATTGGGGGCAGAGAGAATGCATAAGTGCTTTTTAATGAGGAATGGTTTTCACGTTCTGTTTTAGGAAACAAGGGAACAGGGAAGAAGATCCTCCTTTCTTCTTGTCAATTTACAGGCTTTTTGTTTTTTAAACGAGATGGTTGGCATCTTTCAAAATGTATGTAAGAACATTTTCTTATTTTTTTTTCCAATTATGGCTGAGAATTTTTTTTCCTTTTTTCAACCAACTCTTACTAAACCTTGGGTCTTAAGTGGAGGAACATTACCTACCAGCAGAAAAGCCCAGAGAATCAAGCATAACAGATTGCTTCCTCCATTCTCAAGGTACTCAACAGCAGAGCTAAGATTAACAACTATGTTCCCAGACACAAGTGCAGTACTGTGTCCATCTGCCATCACACTACTGAGTGGCAAAAACAGCGTGCTGGTTAAGATGTTATTATTCACTGCCAAAACGCTGCTGCCTCGTTCAGATCTTAAACAACTTATAATACTGTCTTGAAATGAGTATGAATGAATATTCGCCATTAACTTGCATATTTTCTGTTTGCATTTTGAATTCTGTTAATGAAATGGAACATTTCACACTGAACAATCTACACACATGCACATTTTTTTACTTTTAGTATAGATAATGACTTCAGGTTTACATACTTGTAAAAAGCCTGATTCTCCACCCCACATTTCCAAAGATGCTTGCAGGCTGCTGGTGTAGAGGTATGGAATGACAGCACAGCTTTTTTCTAAGTGCAAGGAAAAGAAGGCAAGTAAAAGTAATGAAAATGTTAAATTCTCAAAGACTGAAGTAGCTGTACCTGATGGCATCACCATGAACCAGATACACTGAAGACCAAGTTTTCCTGTGTAGCCTCAATCTGCGATTCACCCACAGAAGTACAACCCATATGTAGCTGATATTTAAACTGGCCAGGCAATCGCTTTAGAATGAAAAGGGGTTAATCTGAGGGGGCAGAGAAAGGTGTATGTACAAGTGGCTTGTAGAATAAATCTGTACCAACTGTCTTCAGGCCAAAATCAAAGGAGGAAAGTCTCTATGTTCAATACTCCACATTACACAGTTGCTGTGCTACTTACCATCTTCTCCCTGTTCCCTATGTCCTACTGTCAGATCCTCCTTGCAGCCACTCAAATAGCCCCTGATACCTTTGGCATTATTTTCTTCCTCCATTTTCTATTCCTCTCCTAGATTGCATCCAAAACCATAATCTTGGGCTATATCACTCTGCCCTATGGGAAGAACTGATTATACCACACTGTAGGCAAAAATCACTGATTTCAATGGCAAGAGCCCAAATGATAGGACTCCTAACTGCATAAGACAGACTCCAGCCTATTCAGCTAGCCAAGATTTGGTCATAATTAGCCAAAAATACCTCACATTGATCCAGGTATCAATGCCCACCTGAATTTTCAATCATATACAGATATCACTCATGCTTTAGAGTGGGTGGGTACAGCTTTAGCACTTTAAAATCCATTAAAACTTGATGACCAAAACCATGAGCAATCAACACAGCACTGCATGAATGTTAAGTGACAAAAGTCTCAACCCTTTGCAAATTACACATTCTTTTGACAACAGCAATATTCACATTCACTCATATTCTATATTTTAGTTACATTATGAAGTAAAACTATTGTTTAGAAGTTTGTTTAGTTAAAAAACGTTAAGTTTTAGTTGACTATAAATCAAAAACAGAAGTTCTGTAAAAATATTAAACCTGACCTCTTTCTGAACTCCAAACACATAAAAAGTCTTCCCTTCAAATTTCAGTTTATAGACATCACACCTAGAAAGAGAAAAATCATTCAAATATAGGAAAAATAGATAGATCTACAGGTAAGAAAAGCAACTTGCATGCAAGTTTCCCTGATTCCCAAAGTCAAGCAGGCTGTCAAATGACAAAGAGCCTCAACAGAAATCTTACAACCTAGCATAAAAGCATTTAATATTCTAATTTTCTTTACAGTAGAGAACATAAGCCCAGAGTGTTTCTTTTACATCCCTATGCACCTTCAAAGAATTAACTTTGGCTGCTGGAAAATGAAGAGGAAATTAAAAGTAGGCAGAAGCTTATGTTTACATTCTATTTATTACACAGTTTGTAATTCCTCTTATATCTTAAAACATTGCAATCTCTAATGTAATTAAATTGAGGGAAAGACAATACTCTTAGCCTGCATATGTTGCATAAGAAGGCATACAATTTTCCAGATGCAGGCACTTCTTACCAGCAACATCTTATCTCTATCCTTATTTATTTGTGGTTTCATATCACACATCTTAGTAACCGACTACTTATAGATAGAACACATCAGGAAGAAAAATAAAATACTTGACAGTACTTATTACCGGGGCCTTTTGAGTTGCAAACCCATGACAAAATTTAATTTAACCAAGGTTCAAAGAACGATCTACATATGGAATAGTGGTGCACCATATAAAGGCAATATGATGCCTCTGCTTGAATTGTAATGGAAATTTTGTCATTACCACAGCTAAAATGGAGACAATGTAGTGTTTCCTAAACTTCTCTAAAGATTTTGGATGTCTGATTGTTGAAATGGGAATGATTCTGGAGGCAAGAACAATCCTATCCCAGAAACTTTATAACAAGAGTTTTGGTTTAACATTAAACAACAACAAAAACTCATTCCAGTTGAGATAGCTTTTCCATTGAAAAGGAAATCTCAAATGGGAATTTGGATTTTTACTGTATAGTGCACGTTTCAGCTAATATCAGTTAAAGCTACTAGCACTCACTTCTAAGTCTCAAAATAAAGGAGTAGTACATAGTGTTCAGATAAATCTCACCAGATTAACCTCCTAACAGCCAGCATAACACTGAGACAGCTTAATGGCTTTTCCTCTATCACCATTTCATTTTGTAGCAGGTTTACATGCCAATGGACTAAACAAATAAACCGAGATCTCCGAAGGGACACAGCTCCGAAGCGCTGTGAAACTCATTTCCCACAGTATGGTGAATATATACTTGGCAAGTGCTATTCTCTCCTCCCTCCTCTGTAGACTGATAGTACAGTTGTGCTGTCCTTATGCCAAAAGCACAAATCACCAAAGCACTGTGACCAGGGCTACCTGAAATTAATCCCAGTGAAACTACAGCACAAATCCAGGGTCACAAATGGATTATATTTGACAGACGCATCCCCAGAGCTCCACATGGAACTGAATTGTACAGACAGGAGTACGCTGACTTTATAGCTCCAAGGATTTCAGGTTAGTCAGCTCTCAGGGAGGCTTCTATGGATATCCAGCTCTACACAAAAACCCACCTCACTATTTCTTCACCTCCTGCCCATCATCCTCTCACAAGACAGGCCAGGAGCGTTGAAGTGGAGCAGCCACATCTAAGTGAGCGGTGTGCCTGCTCACTGCAGGGGGGTTGGACTAGACGACCTCTAGGGGTCCCTTCCAACCCAAAACGTTCTATGATTCTATGAAGTAACTGCTGTTGGCATCTGTTTAGCAGCAGGGCTAAAATGAGATTTATTGATGTCTGAGCATGACTGTGTTCACTCTGCACCACATTGCTGAGGGCTTGGCCAGCTGCTATTAGACTTGTGGGAACACGGTTCCACCTTTCCCTCAAATGTGGCTGAGGCTGCCCAATTAAGTCAAATGTTTTACAGGAGCAGAAAAGAAAAGCAAAGCCAGACAAACCAAGGACAACTGCCTAAGTGTCCACTTCTTAAAAAAAGAGTCTAAAAAATAAAAATTCAAAGATGTTCTCACCTCCTCCTCTATTTACCAAATAAGTTCCTTTATAGTTTTCAAACTGAGGTTAATTAAGTGAGGAAATAGCAACATTTCCAAGAGTCGCAAATAAATATGTAGGTGGACTCTTGTAAACTCTTCCAGACATCTCTGCCAATAAGCCTCACTGGTGATTTACAGCGTAGTTGAAAAATCAACTTACTCAATTTTAGCATTTGTGCATTATGTTGACTAATGCACCCTGTGGAATAATTTTCACTGGAGGAAGAATGAGACCAAATTACTATTATTCTACTTCTCATCTAAAATCCTTTAAACAGAAACATAACAGGGCAAAGAGAAGGAATATTCACAGGGTTCACCCTAAAGACAACAAATGCAGGTGAAGATAGTAGGAAAAAGGGAAGACACAGGAGAACAGGCTCTTACGTACTAATTCACTCTTAATTCATGTGCTTACCATTTTAACAAATGAATTCTTTTATTCCCCTGGAAAACTACAAATCCTGCAGCTGTGAACCCTAAAAATGTAGTCATCCCCGTTGAGTCCTTGAAAGAGAAAAAAGAAATGTAATTTTCCCCTCATCCAGTAAGGTATTTCTTAACTGATGGCATGAATTGTTATTCCACTATGGATTACCTCTTCCTTTTCAAAATAAATTTTGCCTTCAAATTGTACACTTCCAATGAACAAAGACTGCTCTTGGCAATACAGGCTTCATTTATTTCTAGGCATTTAACTGAGTAACAGCATCTTATGCTTTATTTCCACCTACCTGTGGCTGACGACAATGGGGAATCCTTAGGTATACTTACTGATTTTGTTTGAAAACATACTTCTGTGTGCGTCCCATTCTTAATGTGCAGACTAACTACAAACCACGGATTCATATCTGCTTTGACATTGTTATTTTTTAAGATTTCACAACACATTGTTCCCCTGCAAGATGTTGTGTTGGAAGTACTTCTGACAGACAGCAGTTACTACAAGAAGCAAGTACTCTTGAGAAAAAAACAGAACATATGGTGATATTTGCCTTTTATTTGAAAGAAATGGAAAGACCATTTTTTACATTTTTAATTCCACAGTAAAAATTGTGGCTCATAGTTTTTGAGCAATGATTCAGGCAAGTTTTGTATTTTCTGGAATTCCTGTCCATCCCGAGTTCCAGACCCTCACCTTCCCAAAGTCAGTCAACTTTATTGTGCCTTATGTTCCACCAATAAAATAAGGGGGTCCACAGGACTGGAAGGAGCACATTGTAAGGAGCCAGGGGAACACCTTGTTCACTTCCAGAAGACTGAAATTTTTTCCTTAAGCATGGGCTGTGAACCTCTGCGTGCGCCCCACACTATGAGCCCTGCCACATGGGTAAAGAGGGAATTCTGAGCCAGTGTTGACTCTGTCCAAAAGTGCCAACGTAAGTCCCTGGGGTGCCCTCTGAAAATCTGCGGTATAGTTTCGAACTAAAGTTTACCAAGTCCCTGGCTTCAGTGAGCTCTGAGCCAGACCCTCTATTTCACACAGGGCCACCATTCCTAGCGAAGTGTATATGAAATCCGATGCAGCTCTGTGTTAGAGCTGGCCGTTTAAGGGCGCTCACCACCAGAGCAGCTAACTGGACAGCACTGCTGTTCCACCAGCAGCAGTTAAAACATGAAGCAAGTAACACTAAAAACACATACTGCAGATTATGCAGACAAACCCAAGTAATTAAAAATGCAGGTGTAAGGGATAATCGGAACTCGTAACTATAATCACCTTCTTATAGAGATACACAAAACAGCAAAGTGGAAGAATATGCAAATATATATCCGGTTCTCCCCTCTGTACATTTTGTTTGCTGTTCTTCCTAAAATTTGCATATTCTGATGGTGTTTGAAAAACTAATCTGCTGGGGACTAACAACTTGTTGCATCTTCAGGACAAGAATAACGCTGAATCCTGAAAAACTTGGCAAATATAAAATCTTTCACACCTGCAGTATTTAGAGAAACCTTTGCATTAAATGCAAAGGAATTATGAAGTATAACCTAAGCTTTTGTCATGACATGCTACTACATTCTCCTGTGATGTTTTGCTTCCCATGGAGAGACTCCTCCTTTGACTAATGCAGAAATGTCAACCAGTCAATGTTCTTCCAACGCTTAAAAGTAATATGTAGTTCCAGGGCAAGTTCTTTTACAAAGGCAAGTTCTTTATAAATTACTCCCTATTTGTGCTTGTGTAAAAAACAGAACTAAATGAATTAAATTAATGGCTTTTTACTAAATGTTAGTAAACAGAGCATTTTATTAAGTGCTACTAAAAAGGACTGCTACCTTGCAAGGATGAGGATCAACACCATAAGTTTCCAAAGAATATGCTTTCAGGAGCAAGTTAAATTCAGCAACAGCTGGGCTTTGACCTCTGAAATGACAAAAGAAACGGGAGTTTGACAGCAAAAAGAAAATATGAGAAAAAGATTCTTTGACTGGAGAGTTTAAATGCCTAAAAAGGGAGGAAAGAAAAGTTCTTACTGAAATACAAACTATTTCAACCATGTTCTGTTCATAATTTAAAGACAGAAAACTTCTCATGT
>NW_009258791.1:262694-276965 GCF_000687185.1 Egretta garzetta
TTCCTCAATCCTGAGATAGTAACATGTTACATAGTTAACCAGTTACCCAATATCCTGCAAGTATTTGTTGTCTTTTGATATACACACACGTCATCCTGAATATGAAATAAACCTCAGCATCTTTTTTTCCAAACTCTTGCTCCCCAGCTCATTTAAAAGGATTGTGCAGATTAACAAACATTCCTTCCACCACAGGGTATAAACACAGCAATCATATTACACTGTCTACTCAGATGCATGCCTAATTATAGCAGTGCCTGTTACCATCATGATAGTTAAGAATCTGTCAGAGTTTCTACTATATGCTCCTATTTTTAGGGTGTCTATAATCAACCATGAATACACACTAAAGCCTGAACATGGCACGCAAGGCTTGAGTTCCAGAGTAAGTTTTATTATTTAATTTTTGCTCTTCTAACTCCTGCCATCACAATAAGCTGTAAGACAGATTTAAAATGCCTGTTTGTCCGTGAACTGTTCCAAGTATTATTTTATTCATGTATGCATTTATACTGCATGACTAGAGTATGTCATCCTGATAGATAATATGGTTTTGTGAGCAGTGCTTAGGACCTTTGGAAAGTCAGGTCTCATAAATGCTTCTCATGCAAATTACCCTAAAAAATTGAGCCATAGACAAATCTTCTAGAAACACAGCAAAACTTTATCTTAACCTTGGATTTTGGGGCTCAGTCTCACACTGGCCAATGGCACTTGGGAATTGGCATTTAAAAACTGCTCTGTGCACTGTTGTAGAATAATTTCCCTGTAAATCTGTTATCCCCTATAGCTAGAAACCAACAAGCACTGACATACAGGATTCAATATCCAGCCCAAAGTTGAGTTTAGCAATTAAGACAATGACTAGCATGATTGTGGATGTCAAATACTAGTTTGAACCTACCAAGCTGATGCTTTGTGACAATGTGTCAATAACCTTTTCTGTTACAAAGTTTTAATTCATGCTCATTTGTTCTTCACTGCTCAACATCTTCTAGTCAATCCCATGATACTTCTTTGGCTTCTTCCATATGCCTTTTTGTTCTCCCTGATACTACATTACTTGCACTTTATTTCAGATGACATTTTTGTTGATGGTTATTTTGTAAAGAATAAAAATCACATGAGATTAGAGAAGAAGTGCCCTTCTCTCTCCTCCCTTTTTTTGGTCTCTTTCTCACCATTTTCCAGTGGACAAGAACATGTATCAAGTGGAACACCAAAAATTACTAATATGCATTTACAAAGCTAAATATTTAAGAGGAAGATAGCATGGAAACAAACCAAAAATGCTTATTTTGCCCAACCAACTTTCTGATGGCTCTACTAAACTGTTTTTCTCCCTTTTCAATACTAATAAATCACAACTTTAAGTGTAAACACAACTGTAAGACCATAAATGAGCTTTAAACAAGCAACAAGTCTGTTTCTTATACCAACCAACTGCACAGAACTAATTAACTAACTTGACCAAAGATATTTAGAATGCTTAAGTTGCATAGTGAAAAGACAAACAGACAGTTTGATTGCTTATTGAAATCGGGCCTTACAGAAAAATAAGATCATAAAATGCATCTTTTTCCCACCTCCCTTTGGTGGTACAAAGGAAAGCAGTCAGTCTTCTGGTTTGAAAGGACCAAAAAGCAACAAATTATTTGGAACAATGTGATTTGGGGGTTTTGGCAAATTGCAAAAGGAAAAAAAATAGTAAATTGCTATAATTATTAGAGACACATTAAGAAAGAATTAGCATGCTCTCCTCACCTATAGCCTCTGAAACTATGCTGTCTTTGTGCACATCAAGTGGAACAAGCTGTGGTACTTGGAAAAAAAAGCAGAAGACAGGGACAAGTTTGATCTTATCAGATTACAGGCTAATGAAATCACTACTGTGCAAAGCCTTAAAAGAACATCACAAAGCAGAAGAGTCAAGGGCAATATCAAATGAAAAAATCCTCATTCATCCCTTATCAAGGGATTAATACTCAAGCCTTGATAATATGCTTTTCATCTGTAACTTAGCAATGAAATTTTCCTTACTAAATAAAAATGTAACCATAGCAAAGCCTGTCAGCAAAGTCAACTTTTTTTATCAGTCGCTGATTTAACATTAGACATGCCTTTGATTGGCTTCATTAAAAAGCCTTTAAGCTTTTTACATGCAACAAACCGCCCTACATAAAAACGTATGGAGCTTTCTCACTTACGCAAGTGTTTCAACTAATGCCTCTTACAGTGGAAAAACAGGGAATATTTAGACAACACATCTTTGCTGTTTTGTAACTCAGTTCTCTCAGGGAAGTCAGGTCCCTCTCTCAGTGCATTCACTCTTTTTGACCTTGTATGACTTCTGAAATTTTTCAGTATGTATTCAGCATTAAACGGAAGATGTATTCCCTTTCTGTATGTTGCAGCCACTATAGCACCCAGCACCCACCACGGAAAAGTTTCTGTGTACCATACAAATAATAAAATGTGGATTACTTGAAATTAGAGTTCCACAGTTACTAGCTACGAATTAATGATTCAACCTAGGAATCAATCAATCTAAAAGGTCCTAATAAAATTTAAATGAAACCAAGACTTTAATAGAAGACTGAGAAGTCTGCAACACACTCTGTTTTTTTTCCTTTAGGCTCATGAGAAGTATGCACTAGAGTATGTACAAGCTCTCTTTATTCCTCACAGGGGCCCCAGCTCTGAAGCACTTCAAAGGCCAGGAAGCTCAGGAGGGAATACTTTCAGGGTGTGCCACAGCAATGATCTACTTGTTTTGCTAGCTGCCCACACCGATTCACTCTAGATTTTGCTCCCCTTTGTACCTTTCCTTTGAGGTATGCATCTGTTACAAACTGAAGTAGTGAAACTTAATGAAAGTCAAGGATGAGATAGCATAGGACTGAGCATCAATTCCCTCTAATAAACAGAGAAGGCTATATAGCAATAACAGCAAATAAAAAGCATTTTCAATGCTATTCTCTGTTTCTTGCTTCCTGAATGACCTTAGTGAAGTTGCTTCATCCATTGCATTCATCCACCCCGACATCTGCTGGAAAACCAACATGGCAGGATGTAGGCAATCCAGCAGGTTTCTCGAATGCATTGAGGACAACTTCTTAAGCCAGGTAATAGACACCCCTACCCGAGGGGATGCGATACTGGACCTGGTGGTCACCAATGCAAGCGAACTCGTCGGTGATGTCCAGATCGGAGGCAGCCTGGGCTGCAGTGACCACGCGCTGGTGGAGCTCACGCTCCTAAGGGAAATGACAAGAACAAAGAGTATAGTCAGGACCCTAAATTTTAGAAAAGCAAACTTCCAGCTCCTCAAGGAGATAGTCAGAAGAACTCCCTGGGAAACGGTCCTCAGAGACAGGGGAGCAGAACAGAGCTGGCGGATCTTTAAGGATGTGATCCACAGAGCGCAAGAGCTCTCGATCCCTAGCTGTAAGAAATCAGGAAAAGAAGGGAAGAGACCGGCGTGGCTGAGACAAGAGATGCTGGTCGAACTAAGGAAGAAGAGGGAACTGCACAGGCAGTGGAAGCAGGGACAGGTATCCTGGGAAGAATATAGGGAAGCGGTCAGGTTGTGTAGGAATGGGGTCAGGAAGGCCAAGGCGCAGCTGGAACTGAACTTGGCTAGGGATGCGAAGAATAATAAGAAGGGTTTCTACAGGTATATCAGCCGGAAAAGGATGGTTAAAGAAAGTGTACCCCCACTGATGAGCAAGACTGGCAGGCTGGTAACAGCAGATGAGGAGAAGGCTGAGGTACTCAACGACTTTTTTGCCTCAGTCTTCACTGGCAACCTCTCTCCTCACCCCCCCCAAGTCGATGGATGGCATGAGGGGGACCGGGAGGGCAAAACCCCTCCTGCTGTAGGAGAAGACCAGGTTCGTGACCACCTGAGGAACCTGAATAAAAGCAACAAATTATTTGGAACAATGTGATTTGGGGGTTTTGGCAAATTGCAAAAGGAAAAAAAATAGTAAATTGCTATAATTATTAGAGACACATTAAGAAAGAATTAGCATGCTCTCCTCACCTATAGCCTCTGAAACTATGCTGTCTTTGTGCACATCAAGTGGAACAAGCTGTGGTACTTGGAAAAAAAAGCAGAAGACAGGGACAAGTTTGATCTTATCAGATTACAGGCTAATGAAATCACTACTGTGCAAAGCCTTAAAAGAACATCACAAAGCAGAAGAGTCAAGGGCAATATCAAATGAAAAAATCCTCATTCATCCCTTATCAAGGGATTAATACTCAAGCCTTGATAATATGCTTTTCATCTGTAACTTAGCAATGAAATTTTCCTTACTAAATAAAAATGTAACCATAGCAAAGCCTGTCAGCAAAGTCAACTTTTTTTATCAGTCGCTGATTTAACATTAGACATGCCTTTGATTGGCTTCATTAAAAAGCCTTTAAGCTTTTTACATGCAACAAACCGCCCTACATAAAAACGTATGGAGCTTTCTCACTTACGCAAGTGTTTCAACTAATGCCTCTTACAGTGGAAAAACAGGGAATATTTAGACAACACATCTTTGCTGTTTTGTAACTCAGTTCTCTCAGGGAAGTCAGGTCCCTCTCTCAGTGCATTCACTCTTTTTGACCTTGTATGACTTCTGAAATTTTTCAGTATGTATTCAGCATTAAACGGAAGATGTATTCCCTTTCTGTATGTTGCAGCCACTATAGCACCCAGCACCCACCACGGAAAAGTTTCTGTGTACCATACAAATAATAAAATGTGGATTACTTGAAATTAGAGTTCCACAGTTACTAGCTACGAATTAATGATTCAACCTAGGAATCAATCAATCTAAAAGGTCCTAATAAAATTTAAATGAAACCAAGACTTTAATAGAAGACTGAGAAGTCTGCAACACACTCTGTTTTTTTTCCTTTAGGCTCATGAGAAGTATGCACTAGAGTATGTACAAGCTCTCTTTATTCCTCACAGGGGCCCCAGCTCTGAAGCACTTCAAAGGCCAGGAAGCTCAGGAGGGAATACTTTCAGGGTGTGCCACAGCAATGATCTACTTGTTTTGCTAGCTGCCCACACCGATTCACTCTAGATTTTGCTCCCCTTTGTACCTTTCCTTTGAGGTATGCATCTGTTACAAACTGAAGTAGTGAAACTTAATGAAAGTCAAGGATGAGATAGCATAGGACTGAGCATCAATTCCCTCTAATAAACAGAGAAGGCTATATAGCAATAACAGCAAATAAAAAGCATTTTCAATGCTATTCTCTGTTTCTTGCTTCCTGAATGACCTTAGTGAAGTTGCTTCATCCATTGTCTCTGATTCTCTTACTGACTTGTAAAGTGCTGTGATATACTACTGTTAACATATTACTACTACTAAAAGGCATAATTATTGTCCTTTTGCCTCATCTCTACAAAGTTACTTGCTGCAGAATACAACAGCAATATTGTATTTGAGCATGCTCCAAGTACGATTAATTTCTGGGTATTTACAGTCTGTAGAGTGTTTCAGTGTAATTAATTCAAAGAATAAATAAGTATGTACATAATGATCTGGGCTCTAGAAAAATTACATACATTTTCCCTCCATGCAACTGAGGAAAAAGTACCAGCCATAAAGCTTTAGATAACATAGGCTCAGCCTCCATCAAACACCCTTTGCCCTACCCTGCAACTCAGGAGAGACCGCAGTGACTATTTCAAGAAGGACCTCCATCTATGAAATATTCTCCTTGTTATATCCCAGATCTTGTACAGGACATCCCTCAGCAGAACAGGGTTCTCTAGGTTTCCTGTTAACCTAAAAAAAGCGCCAGAATTCTGCATAAAGCATCAACACGTCTAGCTACACCGTATACTGATCACAGAACTGCTTACCACATGGCTGAGGTTTTGCTATCATTTCTTTGACCCTTTTTGCAGGTGGTTGAGACTCCAATTGCTATACAATTATAGTGCTAAAGGTCTTGAGTAGTTTTTACCTTTCCTTTAAGCTCAGGAGATTTTGGCAGAGAGTGGAGATTTTTTAAATACAGTCTGTCTGCTAGTATTTTTAGTCATGATGAAGGTGCTAAGGATGACTGTGTGGTATTGAAAAACAAATCTGCTACAATTACCAGTTTCAGCTGTACTGGAGACAATAGCACAACGGTGGTGATAATTTCAAAGCAAAACACTAAATGAAGACACTGGTAAACGAAATTGCATTGTAGGCTGTGGCTCAGTGTGTCAGAAGAGAGAGGCCAGGCTTTGCACATTGCCCAGGCAGCAGCGCTTCTCCCCTGAGAACGGCCCAGGCCACCGGCAGCAGGGAAGGGAAAAGCCTTTAAATGGGTCTGAATATGAAAAGAGACCTCGTCACCTGGCAAGCAGCTGAATTACTGAAATGTTGCTGGAACATATACAGCTTGGAACTAACTGCAGAACACTCAAGTATCAATTTTAACTCGTACTGCAAAATTGTTTTTTCTCTCAGATAGAATTCTAGGATGAGAAAAACCTAAATAATCACTTCAAAACAATAGCCAAACTCTCTTACTGAGTCTACTAAATGCTTATGGGTTTAATTTTACACCACACACACTGTAATGACATATGCCATTTACATAACTCCTTCTACCAGAACATTTTGAATTACTTGTGTGCTTCAGAGATCAGGCTGAGACAGTATCTCTGAACTTGGTGTTTAGGTATTTGTATTTCAACTTTATTTCATAAATGTATGCAGTGACGCAAACAGCTTTAAGCCTATTCAATAAACAGAATACACTGAAAAGCAGATGCAGTTTTAATTTACCTATTATTAATTTAAAATCTATTCCCGTAATATAGAGACATCTACTGAGCTATCTGGTTTTAATACCACAGTAGATTCATCTTCCTGGTCCAGACACACCTGGTCCATAAAGCCTTCTCCCAGATAAAAAAGAGGTGGGGAGGAAGGAGAGTGGCAGAGGAAATAGGTCCTTTCAGCTGATGAAGAAATCCCTACATTGTAGAAATTCACACAGTCATCTGAATTCAACAGAATGCTAAACATGCAGAACCTAAATCCCAGGGCGGGTCAGGGAGTGAGCATGTGCACATACACACACACCTATGAAATAAATCTTTCCTAAAGCTAAAAAATTATCAGTGTTACAATAAAAACAGCTACCATTTTCAAATAAAGTAGATTATCCTTTCTACTGAATACTTCTTGGAATTCCCACTGAAAGAAAAAAAATGACATGTATTGATACATCTTTTCAGTTCTCCATTGTATCAGATAGACCTTTGGGAAAAGAGGAGGTAAAAGACACCTGTTTTGTCTGTGAAGTTCCTTTCTCTAGATTACTGTTACAACTGCACCTTCCAGTAAAATCACGCTCAGGTAAAGCTGCTCCTCACCACAAAGCTTCTGGAAATAATCTCAGTGCCATGCAAACACCAATCCAAAAAACCAACATCTCACTGTTACCGTTTTCTAGTAAGTGCGGAAATTGTCCAGAATTACAAGTACCATTCCTAATTTTAATTGGTTTTAAGCACACTTCTGTAAGAAAAAAATGGTTCAGAAGAACAAAGCTTTGAGGAAAGCAACAAACACATCATTCTTCATGGAAAGGACTAGGTGACCAGGAGAACCTGTTATTTCAAACTTCTAATAAGTACACATTCCAGCCACCTCTCTAATTCAGTCAAATTACAACTGATTAGGAGTGAAAGAATACACCAGAAAAATATAGCAGAATAGAAACAATTTATTCACCTATTACAGCAAACACAATGGCATTTTAATACCAGATTGCTAAATTAGAGAGAATCAGATAATTCTGAAGTTGCAGTGACACGTGCCAACACACAGCATGATGGATAAAACTAAATGCCTACACTGGGAAACTGCAAATGAGCCAGCATGGGCTATCAAGGCTGACATGAAGCGGACATTTAGTGCAGCCCAGGGCTGTAGTGTAGGTGGGACCCTGAGCAGCTGTCACCACTATCTGCCTGTGAACTCCCACTGCATATTATCGCCCTCCTCAGCTCTCCAAAGTCCTCTGTATACTTTGTGTAGCCGAGAACTACAAAGACTTTGGCTCCTCAGGCCTGGAAGTCAGCCATCCCTGCTGTAGCCCCTAGGCCTGCTCTTTTCCAAGCTTTCCTCTCCCCTCCATGTATACCTTAACACATCCTCAGTCCCCAGCAAAGTGGCTTGTGTCTCCTAAAACATGCCCTGCAAGTTCTGGAGCACACCATACCTCCTTCTGATTGCATGCCTTTAGTGCATAAGAGGCCACTAGGTACTGATGTGATTAGGGTAGTACAGTTAAATATAAAGCATAGACTAATGTGCTCCAGCATTAAATGTATAAAAGCAGATAGTATGTAGTTTTAATTGCAAAAAGCTCTAAATTAAATACAAGATCCACCTCATTCTGGACTTGCTAAACAGGAATTTAGTTTTAGCCCTTTTTAATGTATTCAACAGCATGCAAGGAGTTGCTTTAATCTTGGATCAAACGATATTAACACCCACGAAGAGAAGCATTTTCTAGCAGCCCTTGCCAAGTCTTCTAGGACAGCCTCCCAGAATATACTCTGATAGTAACATTTGTAGTTATGCTTGCCAGTGGCTCCAGTGACAGCTCCATGTCTGCACGAGAACTGGAGAGCCAAATCAACAGATGCTGAGAAATCCTGTACTCCTGTTGGCACCAGAGTCTATGTACCCAAAGTAGCTGATGGTGTGACGAAGGGAATACAGTGAGAGTCAGAGCAGCGGAGGAAAGTTAAAAGTGCTTAAATCCTCACCGAGTAGTTCCAGTGTGGATGATGCAGCAAAGGATAAAAACGTTGTATGCCTTTCAAATCAAATTTAAACAACACTTCTCGTTTAGCATGGATCAAAGACAAGCATTAATTTGCTACTCTGATTTTCAAGAAAATACTACCCTTTAGCTTAAAAGTTTAAATTGCTTTTGAGACAGCTAAAAGCAGAACATGGCAGTGATTTCACACCCTCAGAGGAAACTTTTTCTTCTCCCAAAAGGTGTTCTCCCACATACAACTTTTGCAAAAGCTAGAGTATTTGATAGATGCAATGGAGACATCAGCCAATTCAGTAGCACTCAACCTTCTTGAGCCTGTATCTACACCAGCACATGAAGTCAGCCTGGGAAATAGGCATTTGAACAGGTCACATAACTCTAATTTACTGGGGAAAGCTGATGTTTGTATAAGGCTTTCAGATAAACTAATGGCTGTTTACACAACACTTTCATATCAATTACATGGCATAATGTTTCATATTTGAAGTAAGTAAAAATGGATCATTAATTTTCAGGTGGGATAAAAAAAAACCCCAAAACCAAACCCAACCTTTATTTTCAACCACTGAGTCCCTTCAAAAAAGAAAAAAAAAAAGGGAAAAAAAAAACCCATCATACAAATATAAATTCCCCTGATAGGGTTTTTTGTGGATCTTCTCTTTGGAAATCTCTGTATTTTCAGGTATCTGGTCTCAGGGAGCTCTGGCTGGCAGTTATCTTTCAAAAGCCAGGGAATTTTATCAGAGTAACAAATATTTTGTTAAAGGACATAAGATTTTACATAAATTCACAGGAAGGGATTTTTGTTTTGGAAAAGGGAGAAAGGAATTTGCACGAAAAACATCTGAAGTTTTATTTGGTCATCTGAAGCAAATCCCACAGTTATAACAACACAGAAGTTTATTTGGAACTGATACTGGCACAGGTGCATACATACATACAAAGTCCATTCTTTTCTAAGAGGATCCCACAAAATTCAATTGCAATAGCTAGAAGCAAAACTGGGCCAGCTACTAATGCAGGTTGCCCAAACAAACAAACAGTATCAATTCTGCCATGGAAAAAGTACAACTGTTTTGGGAAACATCTAAAAGGAGCAAGCTCCTGGTATGTTAAAAGAAACAATAACAAAACAAAAGCTCAAATCCCAAAGGGATTATTAAATCATCTGAGTGATCTTCCACATAAAACCCCAGTAATCCCTGCTGTTAGGCTTGAAGAATTAACCTTTACACTCAGCTTTCCTCTACCTAGAAGATTTCATGACTCTGCTTAACCTCATTTGATGGGTTAGTTTTGTATCTTTAATACTGCTAAAATAGGTGAGAAGTGAACATATGGTTCCACTTACCTTTCCATAGCAGTCAAGTAAAAGAAAGAAAGTTATTTTTAGTCTGGATCATTTCACCAATATGACTTACAATGCAACCTTACAAACACTTGCACACATCTAACTAAAAGGGATAAAGGACATGAAAACAAACAACCTGTGGCAGGACCTTAACATCCACTTCACTTGAAGAAAGTGGTATACCAGAATACATTCACAGAATATCAACATTTTTATGGCCCAAATCTTTTCCAATCTGTTAAGAGTGGCAGGGCGACAGAAATGCAAGTAGCTATTACTTCAGTAGCTATGCTCTGTTGTTACCATACCCAAAAACGTAACATTCAAACCAATTTTGAATTCTTCTAAGAGCAAGTCTCCAAGTCTCATAAATTCCTAGTGCATCCTCACATATTCTAAGATTTTAAATTGTAAGAGCATTATCTCTTTGCCTCCCAGCAGTATACCATGTTTCAGAAGAGGACTTACTTGGAATGACAGGAAAAGAAGAATGTGTATTGTGATGAAACCAAGGCAGGTGTTTGCCCTGCCACTGGAAAGGTTCAATTAAATTATTCCTGTACCTCTCCCTTCCTCAGTGAGGGAAGAATAATTAATTAAAATTCACAAGACAAATAATCACAGCTCAATAAAGCTGACATGCAAGCTGTCTGTCACATTTATATTTTTTGCAGTTAGGTGCAGTGAAAAGTTACATAAAAAGTCACATTTTGCTAAAATCCATTGATGTTCTCACAGCCGCAGAGAATAAGTAGTAGGGGCACCATGTCATACATCTGTTTTAGTTAATAAGAACAAGGCTTCTACATGACACAAGACGAGTCACTAAGTCACTAGCAACTGTAACAGTACCCTATCGCTGCCTCCCAGACATTCCCCTGACTGTCTTCATGCGCCTTTGAAAAGGCAAATTCTTCCATCCTGCTGTGGAACAGAAGAAAGGATGTGCCCAGTGAACAGACCTTGAGGATGCCGAGACAGGATTTGGCAAAGAACTGGCCCCTTCCAAGTCACAGGGCTTTGGTTATACGGGAGCCTGCTGAAGGAGAGAGATGCCATGATCTTTTTTTTATTTACATGTGTGAAGAAAACAAAGAACCAGACTCACTTGCAGTGCTGAAACTCAGAAGTAACTCTTCTGAAGGCAGCAGAATGGCAGCTGGATTAAAATGGCTCTTACCGTGTCTTCTGCTCTCCTCACATGGTAGCTCTCAGCTAACACATCACTCAAGTATCTTGTTACAAAAAGGCCAGAGGAACCTTTTGCAGCATTTTTAAAAATACTCATTGAGCAGCAAAATACTAATCCTTATCAGAAAATCCAACTTGCTAAATGCAGTGAAACAGATGTGCTGATCGGTAACAAAGAGAAGCCTGTAAGCTCAGTGTTTTTTCTAATCATCTTTTTCCAGCTAGATAGGGAAATCTGATCACCTAGCACTGGACCTCTCTATATAGAGTCCATGATGTGACAGGTATGTTTTATTCATTTGTACTCCTAGAATGGAGATCCATGGAATTAAATATCTGGGAAAAGGTAAAACTTCGATGTTACTAGTGAATGTGTGATGTAAAAAACTTAATAGGATGATCAATTTGGGAAAGACAGAGCTACAGTAGAAAATTGCCCAATAGAAGATATCCAGACAGCTCTGAAACTCTCCTTGTAACCAGACAAATAGGTAAGGCACACCAGATGCTGACACAAGTGAAAGAAAACAGAAAAGAAAGAAAACGGTTCCTGAGGGCTGCAAAGAGCTGTAAGCCACTGAGTTACATTTGTAACATACAAAATGGGTAAAATCTAGAAAGAGAATTAAGGAACATATACATATAAGTGGGATATATGAGGAGAGTTCTGCTATAAATTACAGTCATGCCTCAAACACCTCCTGGAATTCTTTGCAGGAATCAGCAGAGCCACAGGCAAAAGAAGACGGGTTGATACCATCTGATTTCCAAAAGGCAATAATGAATAGTGTCCCTCACCAAGACTACTGAAGAAATTCAGGGGACATCCTCACATACTGAGCAGTCATTGATGGGAGGAATCCACGTCTAAGAGAATCCCAGAGGGGCCTGTGCAAAGGCTTGTAACATTTACTGTTACAGGATCACAAACATTACATTAATAGGAAAGGGGGTTAAAAAATGAGCTAAAAAACATTCCTGATTATTCATAATTGAGGAACTAGCAGATTAAATTCACAGTGGATGGGCAGAATTACGCACAAGGGAAAAAAAAACCAAAAAAAACCCACAGAAAAACACATCTCTCCCAGGACTGTGAAACACAAAAACCACAAGCTTTGGCTAATCACTCTTCCTTCCCTTCTCCTAAATGTAAATAAAGCCTGTTCTTGAAAGACTGAATTGATCAAAATATTTTCAATTGCACCTTGGCTTAATTCATGAAAGATCTTGGGTTTTAAGGGTTGAATTTATGCTTTGGAAATCTGCAGCCACTGTATGGAACAAAACAGAAAGTAAGAGAAATCCTGTTTTCATTTGCAAAAGGCTGTTTCTATGGGTCTGTGTAAAGCGCAGCCTGGACTGCTCTAAAATATTAGATGTAGCTGTGCCATTTCAAACATTGTTTTGCTGAAGGAAGGAAGTATAAAGTATATAGGTTTCAGGAAGGAAAAATGAGAATATATTAGTACTGGCAAATTTACTGTTGTGAATGTTGCACTTTGGTTGAACAATGTATTTGAGAGGCTTCTGAGAAAAAAAGAAGTGTTTTAAGCTTTAACGCCTCTGAAAAGGAATTTTTCATTTTCTCTTTTTCCCCAGGGAATTTGGCATCTCGTAACCTAATTTTTTATAAATAGTACTCATATACTTAAGCAAAGCATTTACATATATCACAACATGAAAACAAAACACAGGGGTTTTAAGCAAGTGCAAAGAGCTGTGCAATCTTTGAATAAAAACTGTCCTTCGACTTCGTGTAATTAGTTGTTTGCTTTCATTTGATTTTCTTCACATACTATTCTTCTCAAAGTTTTCCGAGGCCTATCCTCAACTAAGTGCAATGACTAGGGCATCGTGCAAGCCACCGTATCATGCCTTGCTGTGCCTGTCATTCGCTGGCAATCCTGAAGAGGGTACAGCTGCACAACGCACTGCTACTTCTCTCCTGAAACACCATACTTCAGGGACACCTTCAGCTTTGAAACCAGAAGATGGATTACTCTATCTTTCTCCATTCCCTATAAACTATTAAAAGTTTAGGGCAGGAAAAGAGGACGCAAGGCTCTGAATCTCACCTCCTTAGTCTTCCAAAGAAGTTACGTAAATACATCTCTCTGCAATTCACCACTATGTTAACAACCTACAGATAAAATAACTTAATTACAGTTTCAGTCAGGTCAATATCTATCAAGGATTTTATAATTGCACTACACACAGAAATTTCACAGGAAAACACATAAGCGTGATCCCTAAATGAAAGATGTTATGCCACTAATAAACCAGAGCAGCACTCATGATGTGAGCCACTCCCACTAACCAGACCTACATTTCAAGCAAATGCAGCCTAAATTACCAGCACACACATGTAGGAATGAGCATCACTAGTGAAGGTTAACAGGAAAAGAAAACACACTCAGCTGAAACCGTATTTTCAAATACAGAATATTAGACGGTATATTTGTAGGGCATCTATTATAATCAAAGGAACAAACCCTCTCAAGTTAACATACATGATTTGGAAAGAGATAAAAGTATTTCTTAGCTGTGTCTTTAACAAACAGCATACTAAATTACCTGAATTCATTTTTATGCATTTCAGCTATTTTCTTCTCAAGCTTTTGTGACTGCTTGGGAAAAATCTTAAAGTCGCTGATGTAATTCTCTGGGTGTTCGTCGGGATCATAATCACCAAGTTCAGCTAAACAGATCCAAAATACAAAGCAAAATAGAAAAATTCAATTAAAACATTAGTTAATAAGGAAAAAAGTCAGTAAATACAGTGTAATTCAAGACGCTTCCATGATCAGTAAGAATACAGCATCTCTCGAGAAATGCTACTTTGAAGAATTGATAGTTAACTAAAACAACAAGATCCCTGCAACTGCCACTTCAATCAATGACTTCCAAGTGAAGTTCATGGT
>NW_009258791.1:277009-278788 GCF_000687185.1 Egretta garzetta
AAAACAGAAGCATAGGTAATGCTCCCACTTTGAGTACCTGTCATTCTGGTACCAGGCAGAACTAAAACAATGCAGTCCGAATTCTCCTCTTTTTTACACCAATTTATCCCCACTGATACAGACTGGTTTAATTCTGTTCTAGCAGAGAACCACAGGCTGTAACATTATTTAACATGGCCCATAGTACTTGACTCCTCTTCTAAAAGATGCATCACTTAGGTACCCAAACGTGGTGTTTGGTGTTTTAATTTCCTAAATAAGCCTCTTTTAACAAGGTCTAGACTCAACCTTGGTTTGGATACACTGCCTTATAATGCATTAAGAGCTTGCTTTATGCTAAGGCAGAATGAAGGGGACTTCCACACATATGAAGTCCCTAATCAGACATCTACTTAAATATTTCTCTGTGTGCAATCCAAGACATATACCTGAATTTGGCCCTGAGGAAATGATGGGGAGAAGGAGGGGGAGAAGGAAAAAAAAAAAAGAGAAAAAAAAAAGTGCACAACAAGGCAGGAGACAGTACAATTAAATATATACACACACACACACACACACACACACACACGTTATTGCTAGCTATATTCCCACAACAGTTCTGAGTTTCTCTTTGTATTGAACGCACTTATGAGCTAGGTACTTAAAAAAGTCTGCTGCTTGTACTTACCTTGGACAATACAGGCACCCAGATAGGCAGCATCAGAAAAAGAACACAGCAGACGGCCATGGAAAATATCCCTTTTTATTTGTAGATATAAGAGGTATCTGAAATATAATTAAAAAAATTAGGAAACAATGGGTCATCTTTTTACAACAGATTTAACTTATCAGTGTGAAACCAGTTATGCAGCTACTCTGGATCTCTCTCTTGCTACCTTAAATGGTGGGAAAAAGAGGTAAAGCACAGCCACAGGAAAAACTAGTTGTTAAGACAAGAGATTTTTCTCAGTAACAATGAAATAGTGACAGCAGAAGTAACAAAAACCCACTAAAAGCACGGAGAGTACTTTATTTAAAATGTACAGCTGTTACAATGCTCATTAGTAATGTGAAATAAATTGCAGTAATGCATGTTTCTTTGAGCACACACCCCCCTCACTAAATACAGGTTTACACAATGAAATCTCTGTCACCGTAGAGAAAATAGCATGCTGACCACAGTGGAGAGGATTTTTTTCCTTCTCTTTTTTAATTTGCAAAGAACCCTAGATGTAGTTTTGAGGCCGAAGTGACTGCCTGAGGCCTGGGGGAGGCAGCGGGCACAGGGGACTTGCCTGAGGGGAAACTCTCCCATTCCGTTCTTCCTCCAGAAGAATTGGAGAGAAGAAAACAAAAGGCTCCTTCTACCTGCCCTCTGCCTCCTACCATGGAGCAGCATTATTTCATAGAATCATAGAATGTTTTGGGTTGGAAGGGACCCCTAAAGGTCATCTAGTCCAACCCCCCTGCAGTGAGCAAGGACATCTTCAACTAGATCAGGTTGCTCAGAGCCCCATCCAACCCGGCCTTGAATGTTTCCAGGGATGGGGCTTCCACCACCTCTCTGGGCAACCTGTTCCAGCGTTTCACCACCCTCATTGCAAGAATTTCTTCCTTATATCCAGTCTAAATTTACCCTGTTTCAGTTTAAAACCATTACCCCTTGTCCTGTCACAGCTGGCCCTACTAAAAAGATTTTCCCCATCTTTCCTGTAGGCCCCCTTTAGGTATTGAAAGGCCATAATCAGGTCTCCCCGCAGCCTTCTCTTCTCCGGGCTGAACAAGCCCAACTCTCTCAGC
>NW_009258791.1:278863-280508 GCF_000687185.1 Egretta garzetta
CTTATTGTGCGGAGGGCTCCAGAGCAGTGCTCCAGGTGAGGTCTCACCAGAGCAGAGTAGAGGGGCAGAATCACCTCCCTCGACCTGCTGGCCACACTTCTTTTGATGCAGCGCAGGATGCGATTGGCTTTCTGGCTATGAGCACACATTGCTGGTTCATGTTCAGCTTTTCGTCCACCAATGGCCCCAAGTCCCTCTCAGCAGGGCTGCTCTCAATCCCTTCATCCCCCAGTCTGTATTGATATAGGGTGTTGCCTCAACCCAGGTGCAGGACCTTGCACTTGGCCTTGTTGAACCTCATGAGGTTCACACAGGCCCACCTCTCCAGCCTGTCCAGATATCTTTTGGATGACATCCCGTCCTTCTGGCATGTCAACCACACCACTCAGCTTGGTGTCATCTTCAAACTTGCTGAGGATGCCCTCAATCTCACTGTCTATGTCATTTATGAATATATTAAACAGTCCCCCAGTATAGACCCCTGGGGGACACCACTTGTCACCAGTCTCCATTTGGACATCGAGCCATTGACCACTACCCTCTGGATGTGACCATCCAAACAATTTCTTATCCACCGAACAGTCCACCCATCAAATCCATATCTCCTCAATTTCTCATAGCAAGAGGAGAGGCGCAGCCATGAGGCCATCATTTTCCCTTTTGCTTTCTCCCCTGGAGAGCAGCCTCACAGAGATGGACCAACGCACAGCCCAGTGACTGGCTCGCAGCTCCTTTCCCAGCCACCTATAGACCCTGACATCTGCAGGAAAACCAACACAGCAAGCTGTAGGCAATCCAGCAGGTTTCTCGAATGCATTGAGGACAACTTCTTAAGCCAGGTAATAGACACCCCTACCCGAGGGGATGCGATACTGGACCTGGTGGTCACCAATGCAAGCGAGCCCATCAGAGATGTCAAGATTGGAGGCAGCCTGGGCTGCAGTGATCATGCGCTGGTAGAGCTCACGCTCCTGAGGGAAATGGCAATAACAAAGAGTACAGTCAGGACTCTGAATTTTAGAAAAGCAAAATTCCAGCTCCTCAAGGAGATAGTCAGAAGGACTCCCTGGGAAATGGTCCTCGGGGACAGGGGAACAGAACAGAGCTGGCAGAACTTTAAGGATATGATCCACAGAGCGCAAGAGCTCTCAATCGCTAGGTGTAAGAAATCGGGCAAAGAAGGGAAGAGACCGGCGTGGTTGAGACAAGAGATGCTTGTCAAACTAAGGAGGAAGAGGGAACTGCACAGGCAGTGGAAGCAGGGACAGGCATCCTGGGAAGAGTACAGGGACGCGGTCCGGTTGTGTAGGAATGGGGTCAGGAAGGCCAAGGCGCGGCTGGAGCTAAACTTGGCTAGGGATGCAAAGAATAATAAGAAGGGATTCTACAGGTATATCAGCCGGAAAAGGATGGTTAAAGAAAGCGTACCCCCGCTGATGAGTGAGACGGGCAAGCTGGTAACAGCAGATGAGGAGAAGGCTGAGGTACTCGGCACCTTTTTTGCCTCAGTCTTCACTGGCAGGCTCTCTCCTCACCCCTCCGGAGTTGATGGATGGCATGAGGGGGACCGGGAGGGCAAAACCCCTCCTGCTGTAGGAGAAGATCAGGTTCGTGACCTCCTGAGGAACCTGAATGCACATAAGTC
>NW_009258791.1:281457-296943 GCF_000687185.1 Egretta garzetta
AGGGCTGGAGCACCTCTCCTATGAGGACAGGCTGTGGGAGTTGGGCTTGTTCAGCCTGGAGAAGAGAAGGCTGCGGGGAGACCTGATTGCGGCCTTTCAGTACCTAAAGGGGGCCTATAGGAAAGATGGGGAAAATCTTTTTAGTAGGGCCAGCTGTGACAGGACAAGGGGTAATGGTTTTAAACTAAACCAGGGTAGGTTTAGACTAGATATAAGGAAGAAATTCTTTATAATGAGGGTGGTGAAACACTGGAACAGGTTGCCCAGAGAGGTAGTGGAGGCCCCATCCCTGGAAGCATTCAAGGCCAGGTTGGACGGGGCTCTGAGCAACCTGATCTAGTTAGCGGTGTCCCTGCTCCTGCAGGGGGGTTGGACTAGATGACCTTTAGGGGTCCCTTCCAACCCAAAACATTCTGTGATTCTATGATTCTATGACCTAGCTGGTTGCAGCTGCACCATTCAGCAGCTTCACCCCTTTGGGACAATAAACCATTGAAGCATTGCTTTAGCCAGATAAAGTCAATTATCTAGAGGGTGCTATCAGACTCAGTGGCCTCTGCAGAACTTCAGGACATTCCTTGATGCTGCCAGCCCTCTCCAACCTTGAACTACAGCGCAGCCGATAAAAATGTGCTTTACAAGTTACACTGATGTCAGACATATTTTTCCGAAGTTTCTTGGTTCTGTGTGTACCATGAGCTCCTGCAACAAGCAGCTTATCTGAAGCTTACAGTGAGCTCTAGATGTGAGCAAGATTCAAAGTATTATGTGAAAGGCAAGAGAAATTTTCCTTTTTTCCTTGGATTGTTACTAAATGCTACATGAGAGAGTTATCACTGAGAAAAGCAATTTGTTCTCATTGTGAACGCATCCCTTCACTGCATTACAGTATTATCAAGGCCTTTTTTTTTTTTTTTATTTTGCAACTCCCTTTTTTTCCTGTAATTAGTGTTGTCCAGTAACAGCTCACTAGCTCAATTCCATAATTTGGTACTGCTACACTACAGGTAGTTGAACCAAAGGCCTCAGTGAGATGCAGTAAAAATTCTTAATCTGCAATGACAGCCTACTGGAAAAGGCTCAGTATATTGACGCAGATACCACATGTAACTTGGGCAAATGAGCAGTCCCCATCCTAAAACTTTTGTTAAGTCTTGCCAGGTTGAAAAAACAGGTTGTGGTTCTCCAGAGTGACTATTAGCTTGAGGCCAAACTGAGTGTACCTTTTAAGAAGTGCCAAAAAAAGCCACCTATGAAAGGGCATCCTAAGATTTCACAGCATGGCTTGTTTGCTGAGCTGTAAGGTCAACAGATCTCCATTGACACTGCACATTGGCGGTTTCAGAGTTTGAAATTACTATAATGAAATACAAAAGTGAATAGGCTTCAAAAAAAGCATATTAACCCACTGCCCCCGACCTATATCTGGAGATGACATGAGTCTAAGTTGAGAACGAAGAACGTGAAGTCTCAGGACTGTGCTAGGTCCGACTCTCCAGCTGTACGGATGGAAGTAAACGCTACGAACAGTTACTTTTCTATGAATATTCTGGTATTTACAAGAAGAAAAAATAGTTCTGCAGGAAATTCTTTCCTATATAACAGGATTAGGCACCAATGCTGCCCACCCTGAGCATCTGTTAGAAGCCATTATCTTCAGAGCCCAGGGAGAATGGAGAATCTTCAAGAATTGACTCAAAGCACCCATTCAAGAGTCAGGCAGCCTTTCTCTTTCTCTCTCTTAAATGTTATGCAATAAATCACATGTTAGATTCTTAAAGTGAGATAGCAGGGAGTCCCCCTCCGCTCAACTATAGGGTTATTTTATGAGCATAAACCTGAAAATGCACATACATGAATTCAGTAGAATGCAAAAACAGTTTTTTTAATACAGGGGGACAGCCATAAATACAACAGTTTGTGATGGCTCACTGAGATACTACACCAGCACTTAGGATCAAAGACAACAGCAGCATTGACAGAAACCCCTCAGAATGCGTGCAAAACCTCATTTCTATGCATTCCACTAAAATTCTATGTAGATGAACATGGGACTTTGGGTGGGAGTGTGCATACTTGTGGCATTTCTAAGGAAATAGTTTGTTGCTGACCACGATCAAAGATCCTCAATGTCATTATTGAATTTCTGCATCTGTAATAGTCTCGGTTATCTGAGCTAATCTTAAACAAGAAATACATGGTTTTCTTTTCTCCAGAAAGAAATGAAACAGGAATAAATTTAGTTATTATACTAGTTTCTTGCCTAAGCCTGTTTGCAATATGAAACTACTGAAATTTGTCACAAAATACCCCCCAAAGTTAGCTTCATTACAATCAAAAATAATACATACTATCAATCTAACTTGTCAATAGATGCATTTCTGTCAGTTACATGAAGCTAATAAAGCGGTATTATTATCCACTCCCTCCAGCTAAATCACTGGCTCTGCAAGTTGTTCAGAATAAAAAAAAAGAAAAAAAGAATTTAAAAATTGCAGAAAATTTCCACTATAATTTTTCCATCACTTCAGAATAACATATTTTTCATTGTCTTGTCTCTCTGCCATACCAGGGAATATTTCCTTTCTCTAACAACTGGGAAAACACAATACATACTCAATTTCTGCTGGGAGGCACGTTAACAGAACATAAATAAGAGTAAGCAGAGGATGTATAACCAAAATGGCACATAGGATACAATCTTAGGGAAAAGAACATCTGTGCCCCACAGACAATTTCTTCCCAATGACCATCCTGGGATAACAATGCTGAACACAAGCCATCATGTAGGCTTGCTTCTGCCACAAACATGGGCCATAGATGTAATTCATCTGTGTTTGCTTTAAAATATATGAACCCTAGCACTTGCTAAATGTTTCACTGGCTGTTTGGGAGGGTGTGCTCTTAAATTGTTCATGTACCTTTCTATTACACTAATAATTTTTTTAAATAAAGAAACTGAAGTTTATTTTACCTGTCACTAAGGTTCTGCGCTACTGAGTTGTTCCATGCATTTGACCATTGAAATCCTTAATAAAAATGGTTCAAAATTGCACTTTCAAAGAATTATTCCACTTGTGAAAAAGAAAAAAAAAAAGAAAAAAAAAGAAACATCTCTAAGACAGAAGGCAACAGCCAAGAGGGGAAAGGAGGCACAGAGTATAGTTCACAGTGAAGACTGGAAAAATTGTTGGCTGGGACACAAGGGAAGCACTTGCACTTATAAGAAGGGCAGGGCAATAGCCATGCAGAGCAGAATCAGGGAGTGTGGTTTGGGGTTTTTTTCAGAGACCACCCACACAGCAAGTTGCATGGGATACTGCAAAGCAAGAAGTGCAGTCTGAACAAGACTAAGACATTAAGGAGTTCTTTCAAATGAAGGATATATATGCACTTCGGACTGAAAGCCAATGCTGCAAGGTTTGCCAAAGGCTGGCTCAACCTCAGACACTTCCTATAATCCTGGTAAAGGAATTCATGTCCCAGGTCAGCGAAGACCTAGGAATACATACCTGCCTCCTGAATTCAGTAAGGTTTGTGCATGTACTTAAAATTGCCTGCACTTACAGAAATAACTTGCAAAATCAGATCTGATGTTGCTGCTTTTTGTGTCCTTCCACCACAGCTGTTTTTTCCAAGCCCTGGCACAACTTTATAGCCTGATTTACAGCTCTAAGTACTTGAGCTTACAAGCAAGCTAGATGTATGCTTCAGCACTTACACTCACAAATGTCTATCACTGGAATAACCTCATTTCCATCTATTATCTGTGTGCAGTGCAGATGACTCAACTCCAGGTTAGCCAAGCCCTTCCCACAACTGCAGATGAAGGTTCAGGAATATCTATTCTTGTTTACAAGCAAGCTTCATGACCCCCAGAGACCATGTTGCTAACTGCTTAACATTCAATTTATGTATCTATTTTAAGATGTTCAATGAGGCAAGAAAGCTCTCCCACAGCCAGACTTTGCAGTTTGTCCACATAGTATTTTTTTCTTGTGTTCAAGTCACTTCACTCTTTTATTCCAATAACAAGCGTTTCTCCCAGTATTGTCACAGCCTTTCCAGCCGATGGACATAGTCACCTTGAGAGATCCAGCGATGTTTCAAAAATTGTTATCTCAGCATGATGTCTAACTTTGACTGCACTGCTCTTTCCCATGCTGCTGTGCATACTCAGGTGCAGAGTAGGAGAGGGCAAATGCATGTATTTACAATATTCCTGGTTTGGGTGCCCACCTCCCCCAGCAGAGTTCTTTATGTTATTCTGGACGCTAACTTCGCATTCAGTCTTCTATAGTAAGTACATCAAGTACACTGTAGGAGCACTAGTTTCCTGCCAAGGTCTATGAATCTAACCTAAATACTAACTACTACATACTACATACTGGTATGTAATATCACAACTAAGATAACCTCTCTTCTATGCTTTACAGTGCCACCTAGAGAACAAGGCTAATAGAAAAAATAATTATATTCTCTAAAAATATAATACTTGTCTACTTACTGATACTTGAGATGTATTTTGATATCTTTTAAACTAAAGAAAAGCCATCACTCTATTAGCTACCAACAAAACACAGAATTGACAGATACATCTTGGATTCATTGCAGACAGGTCTCTGAAATCATCAACTCAGGGTGCAGCAGCAGCCAAAAAAGCCAATAAAATGTTGGGCATCATCAGGAAAGATACTGTGAACAAGACAGGGGGGCATTTTGCCACTGTTCATAGCCTTGTTGTAATCATATCTTGAATGTCTTACCTAACTCTAGCCTCTGCAACCTAAGTAGGACATAGTTGAGCTTGATACAGAGAACAACAACTAAAACGGGTGAGAGGATAGATCCTCCCTTACAAGCAGAGACGGTGACTGAGGGGAAATAAGACTAAGTCTTATGAAATCTTGAGGATAGTGGAAAGGCAAGTGTAGAACTGCTATTCACTGAATCCCGCAATACTAGAGCTAGAGGGAGGTCAGTGAAATCAGGAAATTGCTTGAGGCAGATGAAAGAAAGTACCTTACACAGCAGGTAGTGAACTAACTGCCTTAGGAGGCTGTAAAGAAAAACGGTATTACTAAGTCCAAAAAAAAGAATGATTAGACAAGTTCATGAGCAACAGATCCAGAAAATAATACTAAAATGAACAGGCAGGAATGTAACTTAAAATTCCTAATGTAGTAACTCAAGAAACCTTTTAGTGAATGCGGGTGAGAAGGAAACAATCTATTTGTTTTCTTGTTTTTCTGGAACAATATGAGAGTTTTGTTCATGCTAGCATGATTTAAACCCATCACAGCATTTGAAAAACAGATGCACACAGCAATAAGCATGCCACAGTAATGTTAGTACAGCAGTTGCCTTTTCATCAACTTAATCAGTCATAAGCCAAATTCTAGCAGAGGAATTAGGGACTAGGGGCATAGCCATCATGACTTCAAAACATAATCTTCATTTAAACACAGGAAAAAAGAAAAGTCTTTTCCTCCTAAAATATTTAACATGACAAGTAGTAGGAACTATCTTGTTAACTTATTTGGGGAACTGCATGACTGTCTTTTGTATTAACAGGCACCTGTAGAAAGAAGCACCCTCCTTGTTCTATGCTTTCTGGAAAGAAGTACTAATGCTAAGGATTCAAACACAACAAAAGTAGCAGCACCCCATATCTCCATCTTGAACCTTATGTTCCTCCTAGATCCCCAAAATCATCAGAGAAGTTCTGGATCTGTAGTTAAAAAAACAAAAACAAAAACAAAAACCAAAAAACAAACCAAATCCAAAACCCAACCAAAAATGACCAAACAACCAAACCCCACCAAAACTATTCCCTCAGAAAGAGTAGTCTACTTTCTGCCTTGGAGTCAGGGTGGGAACATTACTTGAATAACAGCTTTCCAGTAATCTCAAATCTCTCATTTCTGTGGTCAGGATGATCACTGCCACTTGATCTAGCCATACGTGGGCTTGTCCTCCTGGGTTTGGAGCTGGCTAGTGCCTGCATTACAGTGTATGGTCTTTCCTTGGGAAAAGTGTGAAAAATTACCATGCCAGCCAGCTGCTTGACAGCACTTGTTACAAGGGGGAAAAAAAAAAAAAAGCTTTACTGCTACACAAGAATTCATTTCATCAATGAATAAAGAGGACAAAGGAGTGGTAAGGGACAAGCTTTGTTTTGGATACTGGGTACATAAAAGCCCCACCAGAGCACAGGAACAGATTCTCCTCTGCAACCTTCCACAACTGAAATGCATCTTCTCAGCCCTCCTACCTTCCCCTCAGAGGACCATAAAATGACCTCTGAACATGTAAGGTCTTGTTCTCCCACAGGCCCAAGGTCCACCAAAAATCCAGGACTCTCCTGGATAATTTTTTCCCTGCCCCAAACGCTATCTGAAGGCCCGCCAGCATCAAGTGCTCTTACTAACAGCTCTCAGTCATTTTTAAGACCTATGCTATTAAAACTGATCGTGAGTCAATACTATTAAAACTATAAACTCACTTGCCAATTGCCAATATGACCTAAAGAAAGCTGAAACAGACAAGTGGACTTGCAGAGGCTTCAAAACATAGCTACCTTGCCTATCTCAAGAAAAGCAGAACAGGGTACCCAGAGAGGCAGAGGTATTCCTAAATGATGCCTGGAACAGTGTTCAGCAGCACAGGCCCACCTCATATTGGCTCACCCTTGGAAGGGTGGAATACTGCAAGACTTTTCAACCTGCAAATAAATGGTTTGATAGTCAAGCATTAACAAACAGCTGGAGCACTATTAGCCTCAACTGGACCCCTCTTCTGGAGGGAAAAAGTGCCAGGCTCTTCCAGCACAACGCAACATCAAGTATAGCTGTTTGAGATAGGACTAGTCAAGCATTGCGTGCATGCTGCTGTAGTGTTCTTTCTCACCTAAGCTAGCTTGCCCAGGGCTCTTGAATTTGTATGTTTACATACCCCAAGTCTTTGTCATTTTATGACTTCCAGTTAAATATTTTTTCATCTGCTTTTCTTGCATCAAAGTACTCATTACACTGTTTTATGGCAGCATCATGACTGAATAACTGCTTCTTGGATTAGGAAATATGGATTAGGAAAAAAAGGCATGATGAAAGCTAGCTGAAATAATCCATCTTTGGTTAATTCCGCCAGCTACTTACCCATGTCCCCTTCTAGGTATTTTTTTTCTACAATAATCATGGATTACTACTGATACAGTATTATCTGCAGCATTTTAGATCATTCCTTTGGGACCTCAAATGACTTTATATTCTCTCATTTTAATTATACATTCACAGTATAATGTAGGGATTTGGACATAAGAAGGCATGAGGCCTTGGGCTGCTTTATTACATAAGAAAGAACAAACACTGATTTATTTATTACCTAAACAAAAACACTGAAAAGAAGTAACATAGTAAAAATCTGTGCCCAAGTGTGATCGGTCTTTGGATCCATCTGGACACACTCTCCTGACTGTTCCCATTCTGTTCACACACAGAGCTCTGACTTGTGATCAAAGAATAGTGAAGAGAGGCACGGAGCCAAAATACCCGTCCTTTCCGGGGAGTGTAGTGGGATGCTGTGTGTATTGCAGATTGAATGACCTCTGTAGTTACAATGGCAAATTTATATCTTTGAATGCCATGCCAGCAGAAAAATCTTGACCATCATAGTAAACTCTGGAATATCCAATTTTCTGCACGTGGTTCCATGCACATAGCTAAAGAAAACCCCCTCTCACTATCAAGCCTACCATGCTCCCTGGAAAAACAACTGGAATGCACCAAAAAGATGAAAAAAAAGAAAATTAGGAGAACAGAAAATTAGCGCTAACACTGAAAATGTATGTATTTAAGGCCTCTACCCCAATCCCATGTAGTGTCACCCAGAAAACAGGCTGCAGAGCAGATGCTGATTTAAGAAGAAAAGAAACTGAAATTATGGTTTACAGGTATGCGTGGCAGGGAACAAGGCAGTTTTGAGGACCTGCTTGTCACGTGCTATTGCCTAATTAAAAACTAGTAGTTACTACTCTCATTAGGGATGCTCAGTGAAGCAAGTTAAAAGCTGTTTTCTGAAACTGAAGTACTTTGTTCTGACTTCATGTCACCTCTAAGTGCAGGACAATCAGATCTAGAAAGTCACAGATGTACCATTCGTAAGATCCTGACATCCTCCAGATACTAAACATGACGCAGAAGTCAACCCCTCAGAGATGGCCACAGCATAGAGGAACATCACTCTTCTACGAGGGTTGAGCACCTTTTTCTATTCAAACGTTTACACAAACTGTTCAAAAATCTATGTTCACTTAATCTGCTTAGCCTCCAGTGCACCTGAAATAAATTGAGGCCCGATTATTTGAGCAAAGTAGGTTAAATCCTTGCCACTTTCTTGTCACAATTTTTTAAAAGCCATTGAAAAAACTGCTAGATTAGTTTAACTATTAAGAAGTGTCTTCAGTCTTCCACAAGCACGTTTCGAACATATATGGCCTCACTGCCCCACTGAGGAAGTAGTATTCCCAAAAATAAGGACAGATCTTCTAAATCCATGTTTACACAAGTTAAGGAGATGAGTTAAGAAGATTAAGCATTGGAGTGCATCAAGATTTGGACTTCACTGAAAAGTTGGGTTTCACGTATTCTGTTATTACAAAAACAAGAGAGCTCAAGTCAATAACCTCCATGGCCACTGAGGTTAACTTGTGAATTGCAATCTTAACACCAGCTGACTCTAGAGAAAACAGTGATCAAGGACCACACAGAACCTCCTGCAGCGAGGCAGAAATTTTGTCCTGAGTCCACAGAATTCCTTATTTAGCAGCAATATCTCAAAGTGCCTGTCCTGGTTTCATCTGGGATAGAGTTAATTTTCTTCATAGAAGCTAGCATACTGCTGTGTTTTGGATTTAGTACTACAAGAATGTTGATAACACACTGATGTTTTTAATTGTTGCCAAGTAGTGCTCAGGCTACTCAAGGATTTTTTAAGCTTCTCCTGCTCGGCCAGGTGCATAACAAGCTGGGAGGGAGCACAGCTAGGACAGCTGACCCAAACTGACCAAAGAGCTATTCCATACCATATAACGTCATGCTAGGGGGGATTAGTCGGTCGGTTGCAGGGACAGTGATTGCGGATCAGAGAGTGATCACTGCTCGGGGACTGATCGTGGCTCGGGGACTGATCATGGCTCGGGACGGGCTGGGCATCAGTTGGTGGGTGGTGAGCAAGCCCCCCCTCCCCACGGAGGGAGGGGGGAGTGAGCGAGCGGCTGCGTGGTGCTTAGTTGCCAGCCGGGTTAAACCACGACAGTGCCTTAACAGCCAGAGGCAGGCACTGATTTTATTTCAAAAGCATAGCTATGGAAGTGATCGTTAATTAAAACAAGGGAAGATGAAAGTAAGCAGCTGGAATGATACGACGTGACTGATGATATTCACAGGCGTCCTTAGCAGTGGAACGAAAAGCAGTGACAGGCAAGCACGTGGCTCAATCCTTTGCCCAAGGCACTCCTGGCCTCTGAACATTTTCAGGCTCTTACAGGTTTGGGGTTTTTTCTATAATATCATAGACAGAGGCATTACTTCAGCTAGGTCATTCTCCATCTTAATTTCCTGAAAAATTCCACCTTTAAAAACGAAGACTATCTCAAGAACCATGGTTCAGCCCAGCCTACCAAAGGTAGGACAGAAACAAAGCAGCAGATTGAATAGTATTTCTATCCACGTTATACGACTTCCACAGAAATCAAACCATTTACCACACATACACAGAGCTTCATGTACTGAATAGAGGATTACTTTTTAACATAAGATATTGCCATAGAAGAGCAGGAAAAATAGTTCTTTTTAGCATCTGTATGTCTCTCTGATGTCTCTAAGGTACCTCATTAAAAATTTATTCCTATAAAGCTCTTACAAAGACTGCAACAACAATAATCCGCATGCGGGATTTAGACATGGTTAATTAATATTCTGAACCAAAATGCAGCACAACAATGTGACAGGATGAATCTTACTGTATCTTAATTTCGTTATCTCAATGGGAACTATGGACACCAGTCAGATTTCCACACAGCTGAAGAAGCAAGAGAGCAGCTCTGTGACATGCTTAGGCATGGAGGGTGGCAGAAATGCAAAGGACTATGACTCTGACTCAGCTGACAGTATATACAGCTATGAAGTACAGATGGCTTTTAAGTCAAAGAGGGACAAATTCATTACATTATTTTCAAATCATCTTAAGCGCACACTGCAACAAATGTGGTTGTCTAGTGAACAGAGCAGAGCTAAAAAAAAATAAAAAATGTATCTACCAAAAAGCTAACTGTTGAGGTTTCATGACTGCCTTCTGCCAAATATTAATGGACCTCTTTCTTCTTGAATTCTGTCAATCACTCCAATTTAAGAAAAAAATTTAACCCAAGCCAATTTTGAGCATTACTTTGAATCTGACCCTCTGCTTTAGACAACAAAGCAAATTCTCAGAGGCACCTCACTTGCTCATTTCAGGAGCATTTCCTATACTTTGTTATTGTGTAAGAGACCTGGGCAGAGACAAAGCAAAGCTTCACAAATAGCAACGCTGGGACACTATAAAGCTGATCGATACAAGAAGGTGTCATGTGCACAAGGTGGACATATGAAAAGAGAAATTATTTCTCCTTGTTAAGGTCTTAATAGCATTAGTTTTAACAAGAGACCATAAACCATTTTTCACACAGCAGCTTGACTTCAAAAATTAATTTGAAATGTGCCAGCAAAGCCTAAAACATACTGACAGCACAATACACTTCAGTGAGCTAATTCTAGGTGCTTTGTATTTCAATAAAACTTCTCCTCTGAGGGTATCCAAGTAGTTAAAAGGAAAAAAAAAAATCAGTTAATTAAGGCTCTTGAATGAGGAAGGTCTATACAAAGTTTATACTCTGGCTCATAAAAAGTAAAACATTCACCCAAGGAGAAACACTAACAATGAAAAAACCATTGACTTCCTGGCTTACAACCTGTTCATTCTGTCAAACAGTTTCAGTACTTCACCCAAGATAAACAGCTGCATGTTCCAGCTGCTCTATACAAACTATAAACTTACCATTTAGCAGAATGCAAGCTGTTCCTGAAACTTTCAGTTTCAGACCAGGGATAATAGGATTATTCCCATTCATGAAGTGACTCGTGAGCATAAGAATTTGCAGGGCTTGGGGAAAGCATCAGTGACAAACTCACAGCAACAAGTGCTCAGATGCTCTGTGCTTCTGCAGCATGTAACTACTAGCCAGTGGTGTGACCTGCTGACCAGCAATGTGGTGAGGTCTACATAGTCTTGCACAGATGGTGCAGAGGTCAAAAGAGCCATTGCTTTCCTACAGTTTTTCCCCCAAGTACATTTCCTAAAAAAACCCCAGAGTACCCAGAGGAACAGAATATTCACAATGACTAGCAGGAAGGACAAAATGCCCAGTGCGTTAAGTATGACTGATCTGTTGCAGCAGTGCATTTTCACAGCAAAGGCTGGAAATTCCAGTGTAAGCAACAAGACTTCTTAACCTCCAGAGCAGCTGTACTTTAAAAATATAAATATACTGCACCTCTACGTCAGTTTGCTAAAGTTCCATCAGTACTTTAAAAATACTACCTTGTGGTCCTAAAGACACAAACAAGAGAGAATTCAGTGAGGCTATCTATGTTCCTGTTGAAAGAGTTAGGGCCACTACTGAATTGAACTTCACAGCTTACTTTACACAAAGAAGAAAAACTAACACACAAAAGGAACTTACTCAAGACCACAATCTTTGCCAAGGGAAGGGTCAGGATACACCTTGCCCAGTCATTTGACCATTGCATCTCTTTCTGAAAGTTCTTCAACACCATCACTACTTCTCTGTATGTTATAGGAAAGTCCCCTTAAAATGCTTTTTAAAATCCACAGGTATCACAACAAATAAAAATGCTATCAGTAGTGTAAATGTCTACGCTAGTGTTTTAGCATAAATAGTGAGAACCCTACCCTACGCAAGACTGTCATTCTGAACTTATTAACGATATACATTAAATGCATAGACAAACAAACAAAAAAATACCTGGTGAGCTCTTCCTTAATCTTCAAGGGTTCATGTGGGTAGAATTTCACTCTAAAGCACATGGTATATGGTGGATGAGCTGAAACATTACAAAGAAAAAGCATGAGAACAGTAGTAAACAAACATTGCCTCAGCCATTCTGAAGGAGTGGCCTCCAAGAGTCTTACAGAGTAGCCTGTGTGAGGGTTTAGCTCTGAAGCATCGGGCAGGGATACAGACAAAACTGATCAATTTCATATATATACATATGAAAAGAATAGAATACATGACAAAGAAGGCCAAAGCACTTGCAAAATACAGCTAACCTATGCAAATCAATTCATAAATGGTTTTGCACCTCACAAGACTTCTTGTTTGATCTAAGAAGTACAAAACACATTTGGGCTGCTTTTTTTGGCAACTGATAAACAGGAAGCAGTTGCATCTTGTCACAATGAGATACAAATGTGTTATGTGTATTTGTTTTTCCTGATAATGATAATTCCTAGACTACAAAATGGAAGAAACTGTTAATTAAATTTGGTTAATGAAGCTAGACACAACAGAACTGTTTCTGTTTCCAGTATTTAATAAGAATACATTACCTATTCCTGAGCTATGGCATCAATACCAGGCCTAAAATACAACCCTTTCCCTTCTCAAGAAAAAAAAAAAAAGAAAGAAAATCACAGTAACAGAAATTATTTCAATTCTGCAATCAGTGTCTCTCAGTTTTACATTAATGAACATGGCTTTATATCCCACTGTTGTATCTTTGATAGCATTCACGATATTATCTAATCCTAGGCCAGTGATCTTTCAGTGATTACAGCAGGGACAGAAAGCAAATAAAAAACTACTATTCTAATCAAAGAGACACCTTGTGATAATCATGTTAGGATAAATGATGTGTGAAAACCAAGTAGAAGGCTTGAAAATACCACATCACGCATAATACGAAGGCAGGCAGAGCCCTCAGAGCTATCTGTAGCCAGGTAACGTTAATGTTTTACATTCCACTTTGAAGTGAAAAGGAAAATACCAGATCTTCAAAAGGTGAATGGTGTGGGGAAAAAAACTACCTATATTGGAGAGGCCATGGTAACTGGCAGGCCTGCTGGTAACGCTGAGAGAGAGGACGGGGATGGAGCAAGCACCAAGGCAAAACTGCTGCCCAAGCGGCAAGGGCCTTGGCGCAGTAAGCCGTGCAAGGGCCCTCTTTCCCAGCCATTTTTAGATGGACAGAAATAGAGGAAAATCTGAGGTTTCAAACAAAATGGGAACATGTGATCACTGTGCTCATTTGGGAGTGCCCTACAGACCTGAGTGAAAAACTGTAATCCTTTTATTAAAATATTTAACTACAAAATTAACTTTTTGCATACATTTACACTAGTATTCAACATTTACAGACCCTTACTTTTAACAAATTGGGGGGTTGTTTTGTTCTTTTTAAAGGAAAGCATCCATACCACTTCAGTTCATAATAAATTGCAGATCTTAATATTCTGGATCATTTTAAAAGTCCCTTAGTCTTAATATATATTCAATGCACACATTCAATCTAACCTTCCTAAATCTCAAAGAGATAATGCTTTTACAGAAGGAAAAGAAGGGAAGGCAGAAAAAAGCACAAAGAAAATTACAGAGAAAATGTAGGAAGAAAACAGGTGAAACAGTGAATTATGTTTTAGCTATTGTAATCTGTAACAGTAATCCCTAAGCTACCACAACATTTTACTGTACCATCTCTTCAAGCTTACTAGCTCACTGGCTTGTATAAATGGCATGTGGAAATTAGTTCATTCATGATACTATTGAAGCTACTTTGACTGCAGTAGTTACCTGCATGTTCTAGTTTTCCAGAAACACATCTCTGGATATCACACAGTTCCATGGGATGTACAAAAGCAACAGAAAATAAAAAGGCATTACACGTTTTGTTATGATTGGTATCTTTTGGAGGGCTCAACTGATTTCACTTTTTTGTTAAACTTGTTTAAATAACTGCTCATTTAAGACACAAGGAGGAATGTCAGAAGAGATGGGGATGGAGAGATTAAAAATACAGCAAAAAAGAATGCAAGGAAACAATAACAAATAGAAGCAAACAAGAGGAAATGGAGAAATGAAAACAAGCTTTAAGTGTTCTCTAGGTATGGTCTGAACATTCAAGCTAATCAAAACTGGGCAAGCCCTCTGAAGGCAGGACACTCAGATTGCTTTCTCTGGGCTTTGGCCTCTCAGGTGTGACCACGGCATTGTCTTACAGTGACTGGAAATAGTCTGCAAAACAGAGGACACTGTTGTGTCACTGAACAAAAAGCCCAATATGCAGACCGGACCCATTCCACAGAGAAGTCTGCTGCCTACCTGGGGCCCGGGTTAAAGATGTGGAAAGAAAACTTCCAACTCCGGCAAGGCCCATGGATTGTTGTCCATTATTGATTTTCCAAGCAGGTAGTGACAAAATCTCAACAAGAAGTCCAAAGGCAATTAAGAAGGACTTCAGGGCCTTGAGATGTAGGTGAAGGGATCAGGTGCACAAGTACCGTTCTCCTCTATCGTTCCTATTACAGGGAGCAATGAGGGGAGGAACAGGAAGAGCCAGGAAATAAATACCTGTCTTCAAGCCTGGTGTGAGGAGCAGAATTTAGGGGGTTTTGACCATGGATTGGCCTATACAACACCAGGCCTGCTTGCAAATGAAGGGATACACCTCCAAGGAGCAAAAGGATGCTTGCCAAGAAGTTAGCAGGGCTCACTGAGACAGCTTTAAACTAGATTTGGAGAGGGAGAGGGATGAAATCAGGCTTGCTAGAAATAAGCCTGGGGACGGCACGCCAGTGTGTGAGGGACAGTGTGCTAGTGAAGCCCTTTGGTCTGCCACCTCAGAGGAAGTGGCGGACAGTAATCCAAGTGGCAGTGAAGATGCAAAGGTTATTGATGGTTTTGTAACAACTGCGATTAGTCACTTACGAATTAAGACTTCTCCTCACAGAAAAGTGGCAGGATCATTAGCCCAACTGAAGTGCATCTATACCAATGCTCGCAGCATGGGCAACAAACAGGAGGTATTAGAAGCCATTGTGCAGCAGGAAAGCTATGATGTAGTTGCCATCACAGAAATGTGGTAGGACAACTCACATAACTGGAGTGCTGCCATGGATAAACTCTTCAGGTCGGAGAGACAAGGAAGGAGAGGCGGTGGGGGAGCCCTGTATGTTAAGAGAGCATTTTGATTGCCTTGAGCTCAATGACTGTGATGATAGGGTTGAGTGTTTATACGTAAAAATCAGGGGAAAGGCCAACAAGGCAGAAATCATGGTGGGAGTCTGTTACAGACCACCCAACTAGGAAGAAGAGACTGATGAAATATTCTACAAGTAACTGCAAGAAGTCTCATGATCACCAGCCCCTGCTCT
>NW_009258792.1:0-5583 GCF_000687185.1 Egretta garzetta
TTCCAACCAAAGTGATTCTATGATTCTATACATAGCATTACAAGCTCAAATAAGGAAAGTAAGCAAAATCAATGCAGTTAGTGAAACCTTTTTTAGTTGAACTAGTCTGTGTTCATACCTCTCATAGGAATAGCAATGCTGGCAGAAGACTGACACGTAGGCCCACTCTTCTCTGGTATATTTATCCAACTTCCAACTTTTGTCACTTACAATTTTAGACTAATGGTGATGATTTTAGTTTTTAAAAAAGTTTGATGCTATATTACAACATTAAAAGGTTTTTAAACTGATCTCACATTTAACTCTAGTTGACATCCTTCACCACTTCATGATCTGGAGTTTCTTTCTGTTGTAAAGGAAAACGGTTAGCCACATTTAAACTTTCTGCTCTCCTGCGCAATCATATTGAATATACTGAACAAAAACGTAAAGCCTTTTGCTGACATTCATCGTATATAGTAATTTAAACAAAAAATGGCCCATACTAGACTAGTAATACAGAAGACACCTATACAACATATATGCTCAGAAAAAAAAAATTGAATAGCCATACACATATATATAGACAAATACATTTCTAAAGCAGCTTGTTTTTACAAGGAAGAGAGGCATCTGATATGAAAAAAAGTTTTTTTTGAGGGAACCCAAGTATAATGCTGAATTGTCAGATTATATCGGTATCAGTAGAGTCTTCAGAAATAATTTTTTTTCTATACTTGAACGCAATTTAAGTGCATATTCTTTGTTTAGATTATCAAGCATAGTTTTAAAATTGCATAATGAAACCTGAGTGTGAGTGTGTAAAATTATTATGAATTTCTTCAAATGTTATACTCATAGAATACTCAGATTTGCAGATTATAACATGTAAGACTATGCTTATGAATATGTGCAGTGGATCTGGTGTATATTTTATTATTAAGGTCACTACGAATAAAAGACCAAATCGATTCCTTTTGTTCATTAGAGCATCATTTTCATATTGTGTTGCTTTGCTGTTTGAAAAGAAGTCACAGCCTTTCTGGTATTTAGCTAAGTAGGCAAAAATGAAAGTTTTGAATCTTGCAGTGTAGCAGCTTTCATCTATCAGTTTTATATTTGGAAAACTGTATTCTGTAAAACAGTAAAAATAAAGCCTTATACATTGAATGAAGAATATTTTTGCCATGAAAACCTTAAATTAAATTCTACTCAGGATCACCAAACTTTTAAAAAATATTGTTATATTGGTTTTTCTACATGTTTTCCCAATATTTCTTCCTACAAGAGGTGACAAAAATTCATCTTATAGCATGGTTAAAAATAATTTCCTTAAACTCAAGAAACTTACTTTCATATTTAAGCTATGTATTGTACAGGATGACAGAAAAAAAAATCTATAATGATTTTTAGCTCCTTGTAGTTTATGAATTTCATAAATATTTATAGACCAAATTACCTGTCTTTTTAAAAAAGCTTAAATCTACTATTATGTATAATCTTAAGACCTGTAAAAACGTTCAGATAATATAGCGGAGGCTATAGATTGATAGAAAGTGATAGAACTTGTCTTTTTACTTTTAGCTGAATACTGGATTAGGATAAAAACACAAATAACCCCCGGCAATACGGAGTGCCATTGCAGATTCCTCTTCTATCACAAAGATGTGGTTTATGTTTTGCATAAGAATTACTTGAGGCCTTTTTCTCATCTGGGAATCAGAAACTGAATATGTCAGTATAGTGGTTGCCCATATGCAATGTCAAGCTTTCTGGGATGGACCTTTTTTGTTTCCCTCAGAATAATTTTCATCCTGTGGCCCTGGATGTAAAACACAAATAACATATTTGAGGTCTTGTCTTGTCGTGTCTATTTACTGACATTACTGTAGAGCCTTCTTTCTCTCCAACTTAGCAGACTGGGTACACTTTGACATGATCCTGAGCAAGAAGAAAACATCAGCTGGGTCTTAGAAGATAATAAGTTGTAAGTATGTGAGGGATTGTTCCAGGTGTCCTCTCCTCCACCTTTTCTCTTTTCTTAGCTAAAACACCTTTCATCGTCTTCATGTACCCAGCTGGGGGTGAGGAGGCAGGACTCCTGTCACATTAGGGAAGAGGGAATGGTGGTCCTGTAGCTGTATAGGGCTGTGAAGGGGAATGCTGCCCCACTCTCCAAGTTCTTTTCTAGATCTTTTGCAGTGACAAGGCCAGTTTCAGGTGAGGAAAGTTTTTTTTCATATGGCAAAATTGCTAAATATATGTAGTGGTTTTAGGTGAGTCAGGGTAGATTTATTTAACACCAAAGACATTAATTTTTTCTGGTTCATTTATAATTGCTGGGCTTGCTAGTTTGGAAAATTTACTTAAAGTTTCTGTGAACCACTGCATTGACTAATATAGATTCCACATACTACAATACACTGTGGGGGTACTTGTCTCTGTCAGGATGCCTTGGACAGTCCTCATATCTCTTACTTCCAACATGTAGGAAAGAGACATTGCAAAGACAATAGCTTCCACACAAATTCATCAAAGAGCCTGAAGGTGTAAAGTGAAGCACAACTTGCAGCTTAGACTCAAACTTAGTAGCATTATGGTATTTGTACATACATGTAAGACAACACAATCAGAGTACACGAGTGACTGTTTCATCTGGTTAATATTTTTAAGGAATCCAAATAGGTATCAATAACTTATCTAACACTGATGGACTTACAGTGCCTTAAATGTTCTGTTGAATGAGACTTGAAAAAAGTACATGGCTAAAGCACAGCTTAAACATCTAAAGAAAACACACACCAAACATAATGTTCAATAAACTTTTGTTGCTATGATCATTAGTGTCTAAGGTAAAGTAAAAAGTCAAAAACTGCAATATCAAATACCATAAAAAAAATGGAAATATTCATGAAAGTAAATCTATGCACAAAAAAAGTAAATGTAGCACATAAATTGTTACCAAATAATGTGTATTTAAAACTTTAAATACTAAATAGAGCAGATCATTTCCCAATATACTTAATTTAATGAAAAAACCTGATTTTTATAAACAAATATAAAATACAAAATACTAAATATTTAAAAATTTATTTCAAAGAATAAAAATATTACTACTGCTTGGAGAAGAAAAAGATGCAATTTTATTTCTTTGGATTAAAAAGAAAGAATAAAAATAAGACCTAAGAGAAAAAAATAATTTATACTAATTAAATTAGAAATAAAAAAATAAAAATCCAAACATTTTGAAAGACATTAGATATATGGAATACTTCTGAGACTGTAAAAATAAATATAGGTCCCTCTGCAAGGATATTAGCTACCTTCCTAGCCATTTTTGTACAATATCTCTACCTTAAACTATGACCCCAGTCTCAATCCATTTTTATACCTCATGCCACAACCCCACATCTCAATGTCTTCTGTTTCCCAAGCTCCTTCATCGTATTCACTTATCTGAAAGAGAAGATCCCACTATGGCCTTGCCTGTTGCAATCAGTGTAGCAGAGGAGGAGCAGGAACCATACCACAGTGCAGCAGCAAGTGGCAGCTTCTCATCAGTACAAAATGGTGCCTACACAAATGATAAAGTAATTTCTTTAAGGGAGGAACCAGTTAAGTTCATGAGGACTGAAAAAATTTGTAAGGCTTCACTGTATTAATCTAACTGGAAATTATTTAGAGTAAATAAATAAACATATGCCACATCTGGGACTGTTCAAATCACACTGTACACCTGCAGATTGCACAGATGAACTCTCTTCATACTCCGAAAGTCATATTTAATTCAATATACTTTGTGTAGGCCTGACACAATGTCAGCAAATGTTTCACTGTTCTATTCAAACTGGATTTCAAAATAGAACAGGTAAATGTAACTTGACCAGAATATATTTCTGGTAAAAACTGTTCAAAATCCAGGTTTGCAGTCACTGAGGCAGGAAACTTTTAAAATTAAACATCCCTTATTTTGCAGGTAATAAAGAATTCCAAAATTATTTTGGATAAACACAGTACCATGGAATACTATATTCCATCAGCAAAATCTAAAATTATTTTATATTATTATATCTTATATTACCTTATACTAAAATGTAGTGTTCACAATTCAAGTGAAATAAATATGTCCCAAAGTGCAGACTCCTTAAAACAACAATTTAGACTGGAAATCTTTTCAACTGATTGGAACATTTATATGTTGTACAGACAATACCCTTTTGCTATTTGAAAATATTTTTTGTTCTTTATACCTGTGCTGGTTTTGTCTGGGGTAGAATTATATTTTATCAGAATAGTTCCTATGGGGATAAGTTTTGGATTTGTGCTGAAAATTATGTTGATAACACAGGGATGTTTTAGTCATTGTTGAGCAGTGCTTACACAGCATCAAGGTCCTTTCTGCTTCTCACACCACCCCACCAGCAACTGAACAAAGGCATATTCCACACCATATGGCATCATGCTCAGTATATAAAAAACTGGGGGAAGAAGAAGGAAGGAGGATGTTCAGAGTGATGGTGTTTGTCTTCCTAAGCAACTGTTATGCATGATGGAGCCCTGCTTTCCTGGAGATGGCTGAACACCTGCCTGCTGATGGGAAGTAGTGAATGAATTCCTTGTTTTGCTTTGCATGCATGCATGGCTTTTGCTTTATCTATGAAACTGTCTTTATTTCAACGCAAGAGTTTTCTCACTTTTATTTTTCCAATTATCTCCCCCATCCCACTGGGGAGGAGTGAGTGAGTGGCTGTATGGGGCTTAGTTGCCAGCTAGTGTTAAAACATGACGATACCTCTTCTGTATTATAAGTATTAAAATTTCACCATGGCACAGCACATGAACATCATTAAATGTTTAACTAAATGTTAACAGCTTATTTCTGCAGAAAGCTGTTCCTTCCTGCACATTTTATACGTGGCTCAAATTTTGAATTTCCCAAAACTTTGGCAATTCTTCTAAAACCAAACTCAAAAGAAGTCCATGATTTATCTTTTTTTTTCACAGAACTTTGAAAAAAACCAATCAAATTAATCTATTCACTTTACTTTTCTGACTATAAATATTTAAGGTCTGTCTCAGGGAGAGAAGCTGCCATACAGATACCTATTTTTGTTAGCTTCTAATTTTTTCCAGACTTATGAAGATAATGGATTTAGAGGAAGAATAGAGAGATTGCAGCTGCTGTTTTGTTTTGTTTTGGTGGTTTGATTTGTGTTGGTTTGTTTGTTTCATTTTCTTTTATTTCCATGCAGTTACCCAGAATGCAGGTAACTGAAGCATTCAGCTACTTGGTTTCTGTGGTCTAATGTGTTAAATGGTCTGTATTGGCCAATGCTTCACCATTCATAGAATCACAGAATCATAGAATCACTTTGGTTGGAAAAGACCTTTAAGATCATCGAGTCCAACCTTTAACCTAACCCTGCCATCCCACCACTAAACCATGGCCCTAAGCACCTCATCTATCCTTCAGCCTCCTCTTCTCCAGACTAAACAACCCCAGTTCCCTCAGCTGCTCCTCGTATGACTTGTGCTCTAGACCCCTCACCAGCTTTGTGGCTCTCCTCTGGACATGTTCCAGCAATGCAACATCTTGTAGTGAGG
>NW_009258792.1:8015-23438 GCF_000687185.1 Egretta garzetta
CAGCTCCTCTCGTTTGTTGCCCATGCTGCGTGCATTAGTGTAGATGCACTTGAGCTGTGCTATTGGTTTCACCCCCAGCAATGGGGTGACACCCCCAGGCTCCTCTCTAGTGAGCCTGGTTATATCCCCTCCCCCCTTCAGGCCTAGTTTAAGGCCCTCTTTACCAGCCCCGCCAGTTCATGAGCGAGGATCCTTTTTCCCTTCTGAGAGAGCTGGTCACCATCTGTTGTCGACAGGCCTGGTGCCGTGAAAACCTCTCCATGGTCAAAGAACCCCAAGCCCCTCCGATGGCACCAACCTTTGAGCCACATGTTAACCACTCTAGTTTTCCTTTCCATATTCCCTCCTGACACTAATGGGATTGAGGAGAACACTACCTGCACTCCTGATCCTTCAACCATTTTCCCTAGTGCCCTGAAGTCCCTTTTGATCGATTTGGGTCTTCTATCTAGCATCTCGTTGCTGCCTGCCTGTACAATCAAGAGTGGATAGCAGTCCGAGGGCTGTACCAGACCAGGGAGTCTCTTGGCAATGTCTCTGATCCGGGCCCCAGGGAGGCAGCATACATCCCTATGGGATGGGTCTGGGCGGCATATTGGGCCCTCCGTTCCATTCATACTGTGTTCTATGCTACTAAGAGTTCAGCAGCATGGCAACAACATAGTTATCTTTGGTGAGTATTAACTGAAGCAGTAGATACAGGGAAATAATAAGAAGTTCCTTGAGACTGCAGATTCTGTTCTAGCCCTCTAGATATGCCGTGTGAGAAAAAGAAATAATGGAGCTCAGGGATTAAATAGCTAATCTACTAAATGTGTTTTGTAACCTCTTGCTTAAAGGTCACTTTGTCCCAGATGTCTGAAAGTTAGAGAATATGATGACTCTTACAGAATTTGTTCCTCGAAAGATTTTGGAAAATGCAAACCTCGATAGTGGAGAGCTGTACCTGATGAAGGATAAAATTAGTAGAAGGCTGGATAAAATCAGTAGAAGGCTGGATAGATATTGTATATTGAGGAAAAATAACCAAAACTTTTCTACATGGAAATCACACCTTACAATGTTACTAGATCACTTCGAGACAAGCATGCAGGTAAAGAAGATCTAGGTGGCTATGATCTATTTTCATTCCACATAGAGATTAAACATAGCTCCTCAACAATGTCCTTGAAGAAGCTAAGCAAGTAAAGGTGCCCTTGAATGGAAAAATGAAAGGAAAGAGGAAGGGGAAAGGGAAGGGGAAGAAAAAAGGGCATGAAGGAGACGAAAGAGAAGACAAGGCAAGGTAAGCCAAAACAAGGCAAGGCAAGGCCTGGTGACTGATTTTTACCTCAGAGGTTGACACATAGAGTGCTAAGGAATCTGTGCTAGACACCGTGCTCCTGTACATATTCTTACAAAGCATGGAAAAAGGCATGGGTAGTCAGCTATTCAAATCTGCTTATATCAGTAAGTTACTCACTACAATAAAGAGGAGGGCTGACTGTGGAAAACTGCACAAGAATGAGTGATAAGGCAATGTAATTAGTTCTGTTAAGCGCAAAATCACAAACACAGAAAAGTCCTGATTAATTTACAGTTATGGGATTTGAGATGACCATAACTATTCAAGATGAGAGGGTGGGGTTATTTTACTCCATGGAAATAGCTTATCTGAAGTCATTACTGATCTGGAAAGAAGAGGAAAAAAAAAAAAAAAAAGGAAAAAGAAAAAGGAAATTAAATGCTAGAAATAGTTAAAAAAAGAGATAACAGCAAATGCCCTTCCCTCAAAACACAAGCATACAGAAGCCACTAAGCCAAATCCCTGAGAATTGTATCACTTCGTAAGTCCCTCTCATGCTTGCATGTTCAATATTTTATGCAGTCCTGGTCCTGATATCTTGAAAAGGATATAGTAGAATGGGAAAATTTCAGAAAAAAGCAGCAAAGATGATTGAAGATTTTTAACACCTTCATACCGGAAATGACTAGGTAAACAGATGAAAACCAACCAACCAAAAAAAAAAAAGTTTTTTTCACATAATGTGATTAAACGCTGGGCATCTTTGCTGCAGAATATTAAGTATGGTGAAAGTTTACAGTGGTTTAAGAAAGGAATCAGATTAATGAAAGAAAGATCCAAAGACAACTTATCTAGCTCATCATGTTCCTGAGCTGCAAATTGTTGGATTTTGAGAAAGGATTGTCCTTTATATTTTACGCAGGAATTTTATAGCTATCTTTAGAGATGGGTATAAATATCATAGAACTTCGGCCTCCTCCACTCCATCTATTCTCAAGTGTTTATGAAAATATGTACAGGGATATTTTATCAGTGTTATTATAATTTTTCTTTTAATACTTTCTAGCACTTTCCCCTATGATGCTTACCCTGGAGTGTCTCCTGGGAAGTTTTTGGGTTACTTCATTTTTAAAATAAAGTGGTTAAGTTTAGGCAGAAATCTCAAAAATACTTATAATAGGAATATTACAAGCAGAGAAAACACAAGTGCAAGAATTTTAATATTGAGATGTAAGTGAAAAAAACATAGAACAGAGTATTAATTAAGTATTGTAAGATATCTAAGAATTGCAGGACAATTTGATGTTGAAAAAATTTAAATTCATTAAAGGTTACATTTAATTGTGAGAACCCAGATGGTATTGCTGAGGTGTTATTTTTACTCATCACAAACTGTCTAATGAATGACTTAGTTTCACTTGGACCTGTGCTATCATCAAATCAGTTCTTATTAGCTGCATCAAAATAAGCAGGACTTGTTAACTGCTATGTCCAGAGGGGACATGAATAAATGAGTGCCTGAAGTTTCTGAAAATAGTTTCACTGTGCAGATTGGATGAACCAAAAGCATCATGCACTTTAAAACTGAACTGTAGTAAAAATGAATAAAAAGCCATCATTCCACAATGCAGGCTTCCTATTTAAAGTAATTTTTGTTAAAACACATCAGTTAATAGGAATATTTTAAAAGGTCATTAATAATATATGTTTCTTAAGAGAGTTAAGGGAAAGTATCAAATAACTGCTGTTTGTTACAATAAAAGAAGTGTTGAATTTGAAGCAGTATATTTTTTTTTGAACGCCCATAAATTCTGGTAAAAAAATAATCATTTCATTAAAATAACATATCAAGATGCCATCAGGCTATTAAAAAGGTAACTCACCAGCTATGTAGTTTTGTTTGCCCTTTTCAACAGAACCTTTCTTTAAATTTGCTATACGCAGTAATGATAATTACAGTAATGTTTTGCAATTGATGAGGGCTGCTAGCTAATGAAATACTTACATATGTATATATATACTGCTGCTGAAATACTTGTGCACATGATTGTTTGTAAATCCATGAATTAAGTCAGCAGATTCAATGGATAACTGGCCTGCTTGAAGTTAAACAGGTGAATGGTGGCAGATACAGGACTGTAGGATTTTGAAAACATTAAACACTCCTGGTTTATTGATTTGAAGCAAAGTATGTAAGGAGTACAATAAACCCCAGTGAAGCTGATGGTATGGTTTAAGCTGACTTCAATAAAGTTTCAATCAGTCTTTCACAGTAGGGATCTAGAGTAGTTTTTAGGTGATTACCTTTAGATGACAGCCCTGAAAAATAGTCATGTTCATTTTCTGAATATTTTCGGAAGACGAATATATAGAACCTAAAATTCTTTTTGTAGAATACAAAATTTCTTGTGGAAATATCCATATTGGAAGCACTGTAGTTCAGATCTGGCAAACAAGATGGATAACTGAGGCTTCTGGAAAACAGTTACCTCTATCTAAGGGCAGTATGAGAGAAGACCACTACATGCACATTTACAGGAAGAAAATATTTCATAACAAAGAACTTTCTACTCATTGACAAGAGCACAGAATTCAGTGCCCAGAGGCTGAAGTTAGATATATTTAAACCTGAAAAAAAGCTCAATACTTTTGAGATATATTTACACAACACTGGAATGTCTCATTCAAAGGAAGTAGAAGGAAAAATGGTTTTTTACTACCTTCTTAAGGTAAAGCTGATTATTCTTTTCTGAATATTTTTAATTCTAATTTTCAGGAGAAATTATCTAGCTTGTGTGTGTAGAGAAAGGATTCTACAGTATCCTTTTTTGGCATTGGTATTGGTGGTACTCAGTCTATGTATTCACCTACCTTTCTTCATGGGACTGGGTCACTTCCAATGTTACTTCAGGTATAAAGCAAGACTCTCCCTGTTTCCTTAGTAGATTGGACTTATTAAGGAAATATTAGTTTTGAAAATCGTTTAGAAGTTGTCTAAATATTGATGAACTCCTTTTTTCTCCTTCAAGCTTATTTGAAGAATGATCTTAATACAGGTGCTATTATTTTGTGTTCTTATAAACACATCTTCTTTGAGGAAATTGGTAGTGTTATCTATTATAACAGTACTCTGAAATTCCAACATACGAAATATAGATTGTTTATCCTCCCATATAAACAGTGTACAAACTCTTCCCCAAACTGGATAAAATTAGAGTATGTTTATTACTGCTCAGGACTCTCTGTTTTGTTCTGGCTGACATATGGACATCTTCCAGTTCTCTTAATTTTCAGTGCTGGTGGGAAATAGTCACTGAAGATGACATGTGGCATGTGTCACAATTATACCTTTGAGATCCAACAGATGTTCCATTAACTGTCTTCCGTATCTTTTGAGTTTATTCCTTAGTTCTTCTATTTAATTTTGAAGAAGGCTTATAAATATGTCTAGGTGTCTAATACCCACTGCTATCATGGAAGCTGGGTGCTTAAATACTCTCAGAAATCTTACCTTACTCAATGGAATAGATGTATGCAAATGAAACTCAAATTTCAGACAGTAATTCCACTCCCTTGGATGATTATGAAAAAGTACAAATGCTACTTTAGTTCAAAAGGGATATTAATTTATCTGTACAGTAATGACTACATAATCAGAAGTGGCAAAATGCCACAACTGGACCCAGACTTTTAAAAGAGGTTAGCTTCCATAAAATCAACAACAAATTAGAGGAAAGTACTTTAGCAGACCAGCATTGCTCTAGTGCCCAGATAGGACCAGTTCCAAATTCATCTATTCTCTGTTTTGTCCCACATCTCTAGGAGCACTCATATGACCACTGAAAAATTGTCCCCCTTCCCCAAAAAATAAAATGTGTTAGTGAAAATTTGTATGAATTAGTATCTGTTGGCCTGGTAAAAACTCTTATTAACTAAAACATAACCTTTCAAAACTTACTTTGCATTGATATCTTAGCAGCAAAATGAAAAACTGTGAAATCTTTAGAGTAATGATAAGCTGCAGCAGTAAGAAAGAGCCATCTGTGAATAAAATGCCCAACTTGTTTATCAGCAAGTGCTATATAATCACATATTTTAAGAAAAATGTACTGCAAAAAGACACACAGGCACAGCAGCTAAACAGTGAGCACTACCAAAGCTGAATGTTAAGAACAGGGAATGACATATAAGAAATATGAAAATTTTGGGACCTAGAGGCAAGGTCAAATTGTCTATAATGTCTCTAACCATAAGAAGTTCTCAGCTTGCAGCCTCTGAGCAGTGAAATCTTCTGTGTCATATTTCTTGTTGGATCCCATATTTCCCACTTTGTCTGCAAGATAACCTCTGGTTATTGTGGTATGTTGTTTTGAGATGAGCACTGTCAACAATATGCACTGGCTGTAAGCATCTGTGCTCTTTGCCTCAATTTGATGTAAACTGCTCTCTTCAGGCTCTTTATTCAAACTCTGCTGTTGATTCTCTCATATAATATGTAGACTATTTTGTCAAAAAGAAAGTGAGCACCCAGCTCAGCAAAACATAAAATATCTAATCAATTGCCAGTTTTTCAGGTATAAAAGCAAGTGGTTTTCCTTCATTCATGCATAATTTGGAATGATGCTGGATTTCAGTGATTTTATATTTCACATTACTATTTCGACTCTTGGTATTTTTTAATCATAATGAAGAGTCATTATGTACATAATGCAAATAAAAGAAAACCCCTACAAAACTAGACACATTTTTGCAAGTGAAATGTGAAAGCATTCTTTAAAACCTGAGAATCTGACCAATTAAGTCAATTACTTGGGACAAGACTTGATCCTGTCCCTTCTCAGTCTCATATTTCCTTTCCAGTTCTCAATATTTAGTAAGTGTTTCAAGTTTTTGCTTTTCCACATAAATAACTGATAAATTTTTTTTGTATTTTAACACTGGTAGGCAGCTCAGCCCCACACAGCTGCTCACTCACTGACCCACTGTGGGTTGGGGGAGAGAATCAGGAGAGTAAAAGTGAAGAAAGTTGTGGGTTGAGATAGACACAGTTGAATAGGTAAAGAAAAAGCTGTGTATGCAAGAAAACAAACAAACAAACAAAAAAAAAATTCATTGACTACTTCCCATCAGCAGGCAGATGTTTAGCCATTTCCAGGAAAGCAGGGATTCTTCACGTGTGACAGTTACTTGGGAAGACAAACATTTTAACCCTGAATGTCCTGTCTTCTTTCTTCTTTCCCTGAGCTTTCATTGCTGAACACAACTTCATATGGTATGGGATATTCCTTTGGTCAGTTAGGGTCAGCTGTGCCAACTGTGTTCCCTTCCAGATTCTTGTGCACCCCCAGACTACTCACTGGAGGGAAAGCTTGAGAAAAAGAAAAGGACTTGTTTGATACTGTATAAGCACTGGTCAGCAACATCTAAATATTAGTGTGTTATCAACACTGTTTTGGTCACAAATCCAAAACATAGACCCAGACAAGCTACTTTGAAGAAAACTAACTCTATCCTAGCCAAAGGATAATGTCCTTATAATGTCTAACCTTACAATTTATGTCATGCGGAGATTCCACACTATCCAATACAATCTCATTAAAATCCTCCTTCCTTCCCTTCCTTTGATATAAACACAGATATAATTCCTTCAGCCTATGGACCACACCTGCAAAATGTCCATAAAATGTCCATAAAATACTCATTGACTTAATTTAGTCTATAACTTTGGGGTCCATCTGCTATGGCAGTTACTTAGGAGAGGAGATGTGGTATGTTGCATGGAGTTATTTGGCATCAAAGCCAGCTCAGGTTGGGTCACAGCTGCACTTGCACTGCTTCTTGTAAAGCTCATCTTCCATTGGTTTAGGTGGTTCCTGCTAAAGTATTTCCAATAATGTGCAAATCAGACCATGGTTTACAACACTTTAAAGGTATATTCATTACACATTTAAATATTTTTATACTCCTTTCTAACAACTGTACTTCTGCTGCTGTTCCATAAGGATATTGATTTGACATTTTAAGGATAACACAAAAAGTTGGAATTCCATTATACACATATATGGAAACCTCCTCAGTTTTGACTGGAGAAACTTTTAAGTAGCCCATTGGCAACAAAAGCTGATTCTCAGGTAGGGTAAATAGAAGCATCACAGAAATTAATTCAACTCTATCGATCTATATCAGCTGAGAATTTGCACCACAAAATAATTCAAGTGACAAAAATCAGATAGAAAAGCTGTGTTAGAAATGAGATCAGATATTCAAACAAATGCAAGTTTAATTCAGACCAATAACTTCAGACAATACACAAAACTAGAATAACTTCATCTACCTTTGCGGGTTTTTTCCTTGCCTTTCTAGCTGTGATATGAATCCCAGGCCAATCATCAAGACTACTAAAAATATGCAATTATAAGACAAAATGTGTAACATCTCCATAGCTTTAGATGAACAGATCAGTGGGAATACACTTTAAACATGATTCTAGAAGTTAATTACCCTAGCAAGAAAGAGAAATAACAACATGTTTTATATGTCTAATAAAACTAACCAAGCTGCAGCTTTTCAGATCTCAGTAGGAAATGGCCATGCCAATCTATTTATCAAGCAACATGTAACCCTAAAACTCATCAGAGTTTTTTGAAATATAATAACTTATGTAATTACGGAAACAATTCTATGTATACCCTAGCCTAATCAGCTGTGTGCTAACCACTACCTGTATTTGTAAACAAGAAAGTGTAGTGGTCAAGTTCACTGACTAGCTTGGTCTGGTAGACATCTTAATCTAACACATGAATGGACCCCTGCCAATTAGTAGTTACAATTACTTTATTTAAAAACAAACAAATAACCTCCCACCCCCTCAAAAAAATCCCAAAACCAAACAAAAGCCCTAAAGAAGAGGTGAAAACTTCCTTTTATACAATGTGTGATGGGAGGAAGGTGACATAATCTTTTATTGTGTCTACTTCCCCAGAGTAAAGTTCTTTAAGCAAAAAAGACCACAGGAAACTTTTAATTCAATGCTACTCACATCCCACTCCCGAAGAGTTAGACACTCTGAGTCTAAAGCATCTTCTTAGCCATGAATTGGAAAGGGGGGGAACAGGTTAATTTACCTTGAGCATTAATAGCTTTGTTGGCATGCAAGATAAGCAATTGCTGATTGAATTTTGACTTGACAAGGATCCAAGTCCTGCTTTGGACTGTAGGACTTGGGTACAGAGGCAAACAGATGGTCATGGATGATTCTTCCTAATTACGCAAAACTGAAGGAATCTATATGCAGAAATCATGTCTGGATAGTTGTCCATGGGGCATATGACAGAATGCTAATGAATATGTACTTTACACTTACACATATATTCAACAGAGGACAGTTATTCACAGGCAGTGTAACACACAACAGTGGAATAAGGATTATGTGATTAAAGATTACATTTTTAAAAGATTTCCAAAACAAATATGTTTGTTTGTTTTGATCACCTAACCGTGCAAAGAAACTACCTTATCACTTGTACAGCTAAGTAGGTAAAATAAATATTGTAGTTGCTACACACACAACAATGCCTTTCTCTGAAGACATTACCATACTATAAGATCAAACCTAAAGTGATGTGAATAAATTGGACATATTTATGTAAAATATTATCATTTGCAGACAAAACCAGGTTTTCACTCTACATGAGGAATTAAAGTTGCTATAATCCATTTTCTGTCCTCTTTGTCAAAGATAGCTGAAAGAAATAAACCATGCAGCCAACTGGGCATAATAATACAGCCGGCTCGGTAAAATGACTTCTGATATGAACCTATCTGGAGAATACATGATCTATTCTATGGCTTTCAGTCTAGGCTTCAGAAAGCAGTTCTTTTGACTCGTCACCACTCACTCTGCTTCCACAGGCTGAAAGAACCACAGAAGAAGGGAAAAAAATATTTCATATAAGTCTAAAATTATGTATGTGGAGTAACTGAGGTCACATTTATTCCTAAATTAGGTTATTTTTTTCCTTTTCAAACCTCCCAGAGAAAACTCACAAGTTTCTGCCACTGTAGTAGTATTCTCTTCATATATTCTTCATATTGGGAATATATCCTGGCAAAATGATATCAATTTGTAAGTATGACTTTAATGAGAAATAATTGCCATTTACTCTGTAACACTGGACTCTAGCTGGGTCCTAGATTTTGCAAATCATCTTTGGAAAGTCTTAACAAATACAAGTTACATCCACACTGATATAATAGCTATGTATTCCTTCATGAAGTGATGATAATCCTATCAGATGATTACAGAGATATTTCTGACTGATTACACACTATAAACCTGCTTCTCTTGACAGAGTACATACCACAACCCCTTCTCTGTAACACAGCAGATCCCACACTATGTTCCCTTCTATGTGTGAGGGTGACGCAGGGTCATGATGGCATGACAGCTAATCTTTTCTGCATGGAGGTACTTCTCAGACCTGTAAAAGGACACACAGAAAACCTTATGAACAGTTCTGGCAATGGCGACCCTCCTCTCTGGCCAGCAGATTACCCAGGGACTCCTAGGTAACTTAGTTCCTCCTCCCAGTGGACTGTATATGATGTACAGACTCTATAGATTTAACATCTCTTGCAGTTGTGAAAGGCAAACTGGTTTCAGAGGAAATAGTCCTTTTGAAGTTCTTAAAAGCCTGCTACCTTCACACAGCCTTGTGGCATTAGATGCCTGTTTGGGAAAACTCTTGCAGTGAGAAATATGGTCCTTCTGAATAATGGCCTGTGCATACGGGTCAGCAGCATAAAAGGTTCATGACAGAAAAACAGACAATGGTGGAAAATGGAGACATTTTTAAAATGTAACTTTATAAATTCATGAGATCACTTGTGAACCAAGCTTTCATCACCTCAGACACAGTACCTGACAGAAAGGGAAAGGAAGCTGTAAGGTATATGGTATTCAAACACATTGCCAGAGAGAAACACTGGAATTTATGACTTCTGTCTGATGGTTTGGGTTTTTTATTCTGTAGTAGCAACAAATTTTATAGCAAGTAAGAAAAACAGGATTATACCTTTATAAAGGAAAACAAACCTGATGAGACACCAACATGTCTTCAAATAAAAATTGTATATTGAAAATACATGATTAGAGATAGAAGCTTTAGCTATGGGACATTCTGGCTTGTAAAAAATATAATGGTACAGCTAAAAGAGAGAAATTTTAAACATTTATTTGAGAGGGAAACCAATAGCTTATAGAGGATAGAGTCTGAATAAATTAAACAGATGAAGAGAAAGTAGAACTATTTTTCTTTTAAAGACATAAAATAGAATAACAGATACCTGTGAAAGCCAAGAGTGAAAGAACATAACCCAAAATGTTTTATTCAGAAATGTAAATGTAAAGCATATTTATCTTTTAAAACACTTTTGGTAGGGCCAATACACTCAAAGGAAATATCCAGTCCTCTCTGATATCAAAGTCTAGTAAACAAAGAAGCTAAAATAGAGAAAGGCAGGCCATGAAATATAAATGTGCATCAGTATAGTAATATTTTTGCATAAGATACTGAGAGTTATACATATGAAGAAATCTCAAGTTTAAACTAGACAAAAGAAGCTTCTTTGTTATTGTATTGAACATTACTTATGAAATGAATACCCATAGTAAGTTATCATGCTTTTAGATTTAAGATACTTTACTTTTTGTGGGGAAAAAATAGAAAACAATTAATGTCATACTAAAACATTACATTTCAAATACATATTTCATTGTCCTGCATAAATTTATTTAAATGTAAGTAGAGTGCTAATTTCTTTATTAAGGTATATTTAGAATCATAAGAAAGCCTAAAACTAAGGAGTCTCTGGGTAACTGCTGGCAGACTGTTTTTATAACATACTTTCTTGTAATATAAATGTACAAACTTGCTATGTATCGAAGTAGTTATTCACAGCAGCATTACTTATGCAGAAACTCATTCTTTTAGGGGTTGTATGCTTTCTAATTTCCTTACAAAGTTGCTCATAGCCACCTTATACCCATGTATTAATGAACAAACACTATATTTAAATGTAAAGTACTGGTGAGTTGATGTCCTGGTTTCGGCTGGGATAGAGTTAATTTCCTTCATGGTAGCTAGCATAAGACTGTCGGGGTTTAACCCGGCTGGCAACTAAACACCACGCAGCTGCTCTGAGCCACGATAACTCTCCCCGAGCCGCGATCATTCTTCCTGAGCTGCCATCACTCTCCCCCCGAGCCGATCGACTAACTCCCCCCAAGCATGACATTATATGGTATGGAATAGCTCTTTGGTCAGTTTGGGTTAGCTGTCCTAGTTGTGCTCCCTCTCAGCTTGTTATGCACCTGGCCGAGCAGGAGAAGCTCGAAAAGTCCTTGAGTAGTCTGAGCACTACTTAGCAACAACTAAAAACATCAGTGTGTTATCAACATTCTTCTAGTACTAATCCCAAAACACAGCACTATGCTAGCTTCTGTGAAGAAAATTAACTCTATCCCAGCCGAAACCAGGACGGTTGAAGCCTGTATCAACCACAGAACAAATTCCAGATACTTAATATCTGATTATTTTCTGGGCACACACAGCAGCTTTACACAGAAATGTGATTTCTGTTGTATAAGTATCATATCTTCTCTAGTAATTATTCACATGCAATTTTATTTCCACAAGTACAATATTAACTAATATGTGATGAGATGGTGTAAAGAGCATTACAAATAAAAGCTATGTTACTGTCTTTATGGTAAAAATCAATACATGGTCTCAGAAAGAATGAAACATTAGAATAAACTCCTTTGAAAGGGGCAGGATATCACTCTACCTACAGACCTCATTTCTACAAAGTAAGAATATCTATATGTCAAGTTGAGGGATAAAAACCATATTTAAGTTTACATGGAAAGAAAAGGTCATCATATTTCAAAGATATGCTGCACCTCAGAAAATGATGACCATAACTAGTGTATCCCTAGGAAGAAAGATTAATGCAGTGGAGAAATTGTGTCCTTTTCTCTGCCATAAATTTTTTTTTAATTCACAAAAATGTAGTAAAATGTTATTTTCTTGGAAAATGTTGAAGACTTCTTTTCTATCACCCAACTAACTTTTCCTTTCTATGATACATAACCACTGAATGGTTAAAGTTTCAAGCTCTTGTTCCCTGGTCGAAAATGCTCTTAAGCACTGTCACAGTTAAGTGGAAACCTGCAATTTCAAATGTCAGTAGAGTTTGGCCTAGTGTAAAGCATTATTGTAGAAAAGGGAAACTTTATAAATAAATTCTTATGTCCTTTATCAAGGTAAACCTGCACATTCTAGCTGAATTTCAGTATCTGTCAGGAAAAATATATAACACTGCATATTCATGTAAACAATTCTTGGAATTCCATTCCTTCACATACAAACCATATAGCAAAACCTCTTAAATATTGTCATAATATTTGAGGACTTAGAGATGATAGATGCTTGCAGTGGTTAAAAGACTTAATTATTGCTAGATGCAAACCTTAAAAGCTATGGAATGATACATTATTATCGTTTGCTTCTATGACTTCCTTAAAAAAAAAAAAACCAAAAAACAAACCAGCAAACCCCTCAGATTATATCTTGTGCAAAGGAAGTTTCCCAAGGCAACAGAACCCAATTTCCAGGGTTTGCATACTAAAGGACAACATTTAGTTGTTAAAGCCTAAGGGCAAGCTCTGATTCTTGATTATAAATAGTTGAAGGGATACATTTCTATACATTTATAGAGAGTATAGCTGTTTTGTCTAGAGAACTTAATGAAAGTCACTTTGTAAATATAAATATTCACACACATATGTAGACACAACCCCCTCATGTCTTGATGACTTTAGGTCTTTAGCTATTAACCTGTAGTCAGTCTTCAAAGAGGAAAATAAATATTGGAAAAAGGGCCCACTTTTACAATACTTACTCTTCCATCCAGATTTGAATTTTATTAATATGCTTCTGTCCCTCTCCTTGCCCTTTTAATTTTATTTTCAGTCTCTGTGAAGCATTCTTTTCTACTGGCCCACTTCCACATTCATTCTATTGTAGTGGAATCAATTCCTTCTCCCAGACTCTCAGGTTCAAGGTTTACATTACTTTTCATTCATCCAGAATTCCCTTCCTAAATTACAGAAAGAAAACAGTAACTGAAAATAGAGAAAATAGGAAGTCAATCTGCTTTATGTGAATAGCAATGAAAAGGTGAAGTTTCTTTCTTTAAAATATCCCAGGCTTTGTGAGATTGTAAGCAGTTTAACCCCAGCTGGCAACAAAGCACCACACAGCCACTTGCTCATTCCTCTCTATTGGGATGGGGGGGAGAATCGGAAGGAGAAAGGTCGTGGGTTGATATAAAGACAGTTTCATAGGTAAAGCAAAGCAAAACAAGGAATTCATTCACTCCTCATCAGCAGGCAGGTGTTCAGCCATCTCCAGGAAAGCAGGGCTGCATCACGTGTAACGGTTCCTTGGGAAGACAAAAGCCATCACTCCAAACGTCCCCCCTTTCTTCTTCTTCCCCCAGCTTTATATGCTCACATGATGTCATGTGGTATGAAATATCTCCTTGGTCAGTTGGGGTCAGCTGTCCTCTCCCAAATTCTTGTGCACCCCAACCCTACTTGCTGGTGGGGTGGTGTGAGACAGAGAAAATGCTGTGTAAGCACTGCTCAGCAATGACTAAAACATCCCTGTATTGTCAACACTGTTTCCAGCACAATTCCAAGACATAGCCCCATAGTAGCTATTACGATAAAATTAATTCCACCCCAGTGAAAATCAGCACAGTAAGGAAACAAGGAATGCGATCAAGTATATAAAAGCATTGATGCACTGGTAATTGCATCAATCAAAACTGTTGAGTATGTTAAAGTCTAGAATGAAAAAATCAAGTACATCTTCATATAAATATATCTGAAAAGCGTATTTTAATGAAAAGGGTCATCTTGAATTAGGATCTCTTCTCCATTCATGTGAAATACTGAAAATCAATTATTTTCTTGTATGGAGCCACCACATGCTCTGAGAGAGTTGGGGTAGGGTGGCCGCAAGAACAGAACCACACCATTCAGTGACATATAATATAAACCTTTCTGCAACATACACCCTCCACACACCACACATCAATCAAGGCCCCTGCCCTTCCAGTCCAGTTTAGACCAGCAACATTAACTCAGTGTAGTAGGATACTCTATCTGGTGGATGTGTCCTTGTCCTGCCTGTCAACCCAGTCTTTACATGTAGGAGTTTCACCTTACCTCAGTGTTCTATGCTATCTCACAATCATGTCAATTCACCTGATCAAGTAGCAATTTTTTAATTACTTATTATTTTCTAAATCTGAATGTCAGTTTAAGACTTGAAGGCCTTACTAAGTATGTAGCTGTCTATCTCTTTGGCCAGTCACTAATTACTAAACGATTTTTTAACGTATTCTAGTCTGCTGTCTCTTATATGTTATATTAGTGTAAGATTAAAAAGAATTACATAACAAAGTTCATGTATAGCTCTGTTTTCCAATCAGGAAGATGCAGTGAAGGTTTCACTTACATGAATAGTCTTTTTGCACAGGTTTCATCCCATGATGCCATACCATTCACCAGTCACTTTCCTCATATTTCCAGTAGTTCCAGTTATGCACTCACCTTCAGAATGTCTTATTTTAATGCCTCCCTAGAAACTGGAAGAGGGCAGTGGAATGCAAAATGACATTAAATAGCACTAAAATACATACACTAAAATTCCTTATCATGACTTCAGTTACTGAATATAAAGGGCTGAGTAATAACAGCTGTAGGAAAGATTTTGTCTTTACTTTCCTACTAAAGTGCATAATGGTGTGCATGCTCTGGTGTTCTGCATTCCAGCATTCAAATCAGGCATTTATCAGAGTATGTGCAGAATGTCTTCAGTTATTTTCTGTGAAAACCATAGCAGGAGGAAAGCAAAGAAGGACATTTTCATATTTGCCGTTCTGTGCTTGTGTGGATGACACTCCTAGGTACCATATCTAGGCGTAGCCAGAAAATTGAAAAGAAACCCTGCAAGCAAGTGTGTGAGAGACATTGCAGAATATTATATACATAAAAGTGGTCTTAC
>NW_009258792.1:23488-40391 GCF_000687185.1 Egretta garzetta
TCTATTAAATAAAAAAACTTACTCAAAGAAAGAAAAAAAAGAACCCTAATAAATGCTTCTAGGATCTTTTTATCCTCAAAAATATTGATGTACCTCAATTTTAAAAATAACAAGGAACAATGAATGAAATACTTACGCTGGCATCTCAGAAAGATACTTGACTTCATGTCAAGTCCCAGAGTTTAAATAAGTGAATTTATGCTATACAAGAAGAGATTGTTTCTCACAAGATTTAAACCAGAAAAAGTTGTATAAATTAATTATAAAATGTGACACTAGGAATTAACTTAAGCAATTGTTTACCATGGACTGCTCGATGTGTGTATTGGGTTTACATGATAAAGTTTTGGTACTGGGGGGTGGGGACTACAGGGGTGGCTACTTTGGGAAGCTGCTAGAAGTTTCTCCTATGCCCAACAAAGCAAATGCCAGCTGGCTCCAAGACCCATTGCTGGCCAAGACTAAGCCAATCAGTGACAGAGGGAGCACCTCTGGGATAACATAATTAAGAATTGGGGAAAACTGCTGCGCAACAGCAGTAGGAAGAGAGGAGTGAGAATATGTGAGAAAAAACAGTCCTGCAGACGCCAAGGTCACTGAAGAAGGAGGGGCAGGAGGTGCTCCAGGTGCCAGAGCAGGGATTCCCCTGCAGCCCGGGGTGAAGACCATGGTGAGGCAGGCTGTCTCCCTGCAGTCCATGGATGTTAATGGTGGAGCAAATATCCACCTGAAGCCTGGGGAGGACCCCATGCCAGAGCAAGTGGATGCACCCAAAGGATGCTGTGACCCCATGGGAAGCCCATGCTGGAGCAGGCTCCTGGAAGGACCTGCAGTCCCATGAAGAGAGGAGCCCATGCTGCAGCAGGTTTGTTGGCAGGACTTGTGATGCTGCGGGGGACCCGAGCAGTCTGTTCCTGTAGGACGGCACCCACGCTGGAGCTGTTAATGAAGAACTGCAGCCTATGGGAAGGACTCATGGTGGAGTTCATGGAGGACTGTATCCCATGAGAGACACCCCGCACTGGAGCAGGGGAAGAGTGTGAGGAGGAAGAAGTGGCAGAGACATGTGATGAACTGACCACAGTCCCCATTCCCTGTCCCTCTGCACTGCTTATGGGGGGGAGGTAGAGAATTCAGGAGTAAAGTTGAGCCCAGGAAGAAGGAAGGAGTGGGGAGAAGGTGTTTTAAGGTTTAGTTTTATTTCTCATTATCCTACTCTAATTTGATTGGTAATAAATTTTTTCCACAGGTATTTTTCCACAGGTCAAGTCTGTTTTGCCTATGACAGTAATTGCTGAGTGATCTCCTCCTGTCCTTATCTCGACCCACAAGCCTTTCATTATATTTTGTCTCCCCTGTCCAGCTGAGGAGGGGAAGTGAGAGCAGCTTTGGTGGGCACCTGGCATCCAGCCAGGGTCGACCCACCACAATGTACCTTGTTTGTGATAGAATTGTGATACAACATTACAAATTTTCAGTGTACATTTTCTCACATTTTACCGACCTATAAATTGTGCATTATAATTGTCAAGAGGAAACTGACAGAATTTGAAGGTACATGAAGTAGCTGTGCAGTAGTATCTGCGCACATGAATATTTAGATGTGTAATTAGGAATCTTACAATCTTTTTAGGACTGAAAACTATTTTAAGCCATCTCAGAACAACCACACATGGATCTGGCAATGATGGTGAATGGAATGTGCTCTAATTCTGGTAGTGTATTTCTGGCATAGAGATGGGCTGTTGGTTTCTAAACAATCAATGGCTGCCACTGCCAGTATATTTACAAGAGCAACAGGAAATATAGGTCAAGCTGTTTTCCTTTCACTACATTTCTCGAGTCAGGATTAGTAACATTACAATTTCTGTTGCCATGTTCTAGACCATTGGGGCAAATCACGTTTCTGGCCTTAATAAGCTGGTAATGTGCCTTTGATATCTCACTCTATATTCTTCATTGTCTTCATTAAGAATGTCCTATTGATATCATCCTTATATTCTTTACAAAACATGGTCTAAAATCTACCTTAGAGACAGATAAACTCTTACTAAAAACAAATAGATACATTAAAAGTGCAAGGTTCATCTTTGTCCTGGATGAGTCTTTTTTATTTTTCATTTTTAACAGCCCTTAGCTTAAAAAACCGTCTTCCAAAGGTTTTAATTTTTTTAAATGAAACATGGTATACTTTAGTTATATTCCTAAATAGTTTGCCTCTGTATGATCTTACAGTAATGTTTTAAGTGCATCATAAATTCCTGCTATTTCAGAAATAAGACCTCAGGCGTTGCTACTAAAGAGGCAAAACTCTTCCAATAGGTGCAGCAGCAGCTTTGGTAAAGTTGTTACTTAATATTTCTGTGCACTTTGATTATTTTACTTTATCCCATTTTTATTTACCCTGGTCCCATATGTTGCCCTCATTTTTCCTCAGAAATAACTCTGGACCCAAGAAATACTAATCTTATTATCAGCCTAAGTACTTAGAAGAACGGAGAGTTCTGTATTCTCTCCTACTTTCCTCTGTTTAAACACATGCCACATAAAATACAGATCTCATCATCCAATTGGTCACATTCTTCCAGTGGGTCTCTTTTATTCTACTACTTTGCATTGCAAGTTTATTTCATGTGATATCATTTGTCACTGAGACCAGTAAAACAGTGTACAAGCTATTTCCTCTGGGAATTGATGTCTAAACTGTCTGGATTGATTGGCTAGAATTTGGTGCAGTACACACCTGCAGTGGGTTAAACTCTGCAAGAGTGGGACCTGAGTAGATCAGTAGATTCACAAGATGTGGAGAAACAGAATCAGATCCAAACTGGAGAAATCAAAGAAACAAGGGAATTCTCATAAGGACCCAGAAGACACTTCACAATGTTCATTTCAATTCAGGAAACCATTGAAAGCCTTTGAACAAGGGAAAAAATAATTAGACTACAGGCCTGCACTTTTAATGTTTTACTGCATGTTATAGAATCTGTGCTGGCAGATCTAAGTCTTCTCTGTTTTAAAACAGTCTTATTTTAGTTTCTGTTCTAATGGAGAACAAGAAAAAGGTTTTATTGTGTCTACCTGAAAAAAGAAGGGGTAAACCAATCAGTCAAAAGCTGTAGCTAGCTCAGGCTACTGTTGTAACGGTATTAAATAGATTGGTAAGGAAATATTCAAACTCTAAGAAAATCCAGAATATTGTGGAAACTTTAAGAGTTAGATCAAAATTGATACAAGTTGACTTTAAATAATCAGGTTCCTGTGAGTCAATACTCATTATCTGAAGTTGTGGCAACCTAAAAAAATGGAAGACTTCCAATTGGCAAGTCCATATTGTGATGTGTTAAGCTACATGGTCAGGCTATCTTGGGTTTTTGTCAGCCAAATGATCTCTGCACTGTCCTGACTTATTCTGGTGTAAGGTTATGAATAGATGTATTTTCAATGACTGGTCAGAGAGACACCTGAGTAAGGCTAAAGAACCTTGCTGATGAGCTCAAAGAATAGCTATTCCAGGTGCAGGGGAAATAATAAAATAACCCTGGTATGTCTGTGTTTCTGGAACAGTCCTTTTCAGAGTAGTGAATCAGGAGAAAAAGTCACCATATTCATTAAACCATATTTTTTTTCTGAACATACTTTTTAATAAATAAACCTGTTTAAAGCGCTATACCAGTTACATATGGAGCTGCAGCTGGGGATTCTGTTATCTCTTCACAGCACAATGAAATAAAAGTTAAACAATAAGCAATAGGTGCTGTCATCCACCTCTCAACATAGATCTCGATAAATACACAAACAAATGATTACAGGGGGTGTCACTGACATTTTTCAAGCTGTATTGAACTGAATAATACACAGTGAAAAGGAAAAGAAATTATTCCCCTCTGTGATCCCCACAGTCGGCAGATATTTTGTTGATCTAGTACCAGTCAGACAGAAAAGGTGTTTGATCTTACATGGGCATGTGCCCAAAGGCCTTTAATCTGTCATAGCCAGTGGCATTTTCACTGACCTGCTAGGATCCTTTAACTCCTTCTAGACAATGTTTTGACATATCCTTGCTTCCAATTAAATCTGATGATCACCTGGTTGAGTGAATATTCTCAGGAGCAAAAGGAAAAAGTGTTCTCCATTGTCTTTTAAATTACAGATCATGATGATGACCACACGGAAATTAATTGGCAAAATACTGGGTGGAATGCACTTTGTAATTTAGCTTTAGACTGACCTTTTTATTACAAGACCCAGTGATGTGTGGCTTAGTATGGCACTAAATATATAAGGGAAGCTAGAAAGAGACTAAATGTTGCATTTTGTACTTGCAAGGATTTACAAAAAAAATGAATATGTGACCAGAAAATAATTTTAAACTTCTGACTTTATTGAAAGTTTTAATGGCAGGCAAGTTTAGCAGTCAGATAAATATTTTTTCGTGCAGCATTGTACAAAGCAGGAAAGAAATTCTGTATCATTTAGGATGTTTATATTGACAGGACATTTCTGGAATAGGAAAATTAGGCATTGTTATTGTTTGTTAAATATCCAAAATTTACTAAAACTAAACACTGAGGAAGAGATATTCACATATCTTTATTATACAAGCTCTGAGGTTTCCAGGAAGAAAAACTCAGGCATGTTCTATCTCCTTGTAGGTTTATGTGAAAACCTCTCTACAGTGTAAACAGACTAGGAACAGAATGACTTATTTTGACCACTATCCTCGGCAACTTCACATGCTGTGCAGACAAAGTTTTTGAAAGTTTCAGTGTTAGGTATTATGGAGATAGATGGGATTCACAGCCAGCCTGCACTCCAGTTATGCACTGAGAGTTATGAAGTTACTGAGTTTGTACAGCCATTGAACTGGACATACAACTGTCATTTGGCATCATTCTGAGAAATTTAAGCCATTTTTATTCACAAGACTAGGTATAACTTCCTGGAAGTTTTGGAGATGGCAGTTCTCCATCTTGTAGGCTTTGTACCAGAACGCTATACTAGAACAGAGGTGTACAAATAAACTATTGCCTTCCACAACTACATAGTAAAAAGGGAAACGAGACATTTCTAAACTTTTGTAGTTTTTCTTCTCTTTGCATTTGCATTACCATTGCAGGTATGTAGAGACAGATACTACAAGGGGAATAAATGTCTTCTCTCCCCAGTTGCCATTTTCACAGCTATGGGATGACGTTTCTTTTTCTTCAGTTAGTGTTTTCAAATCAGCTTGATCCATGTTGTCTTCTCAAAGACAAAGCTGAAACTGAAAAAATAAGATTGCCAAAGCCAGATTATAAATCGAGGCAGAGGAATGTTTCCATTGAAGGCCAATGTTGTAAACTCTATCCTATCCTCATGTCTGCCAAGTTCAACAGGATTACAGCCAGAAAGTAGACACCAGTGAGTGACAGACCTCCACACAGAAGACAAGCAAGTTTATTGAGAAAATTAAGGAAAGCATATTTTTTTTAAATTTGAGAATAAAACAGAGAATTGTTTTCAGATGTTACTTTGCAAGGTACCACATTTCTATATTATGCTGTGTGCTCCGGAGAGAGGGAAGATTATGGCTCAGGGAAGCATCAACTTCTAGCCAGTCATTTGTGGGTTCCCCACAGAAATATTTTCTTCTCTAATGGATCCTCCTTTCCTCATGATGTCTTCGCACAAGTGCAAGGGTCTACAAGGTACAATGCAGTAGAAGGTGAGACTCGGTAGTACAGCCATTTTTATCTCTGTTTCTCCAGTTAATGATTTAGGGAAAGCTGTGGTAAAGCTCATTACTCACTAATTCCTCATTAGGGACTGTATCATGGCATTCTATCTCAAATTAAGGGTCTGCTTCATGTTGAGTACTACTAAGGCTGTCAGATTTTAAATCTGAAAATACATTCTGTCACGGTACAACTACCATCATTCCTGAAGCCTCTGCTCCCCTGCTAGCCTTAGGCATTTGACACAACAGGACCAGAGACAGCAAGTAATTTGGAAAAAAAAAAAAAAAACAAAAAAAAACCCCAAACAACCAAAAAACAAACCACACAACCAAAGGAAAAAGAACTGAAGTAAACAAACAAATGAAAAAAAAAAAAGAAAAAAAGCAGGCAAATCCAGGCCTGGGCATATGGCTGCTTGCTGGGTAATCAGTAGAAAAGCCAATCTTATCCTACCACAATGACAAGGCAGAAGGCAAAAGGGATTTGGTTATCCCAGTTACATTGAAATTAGGCTATCAATTGTGGTGACCGGAGGTCTAACCAACCTTCTCTGTTTAAGTGTCTGTCAAGCATAGTATGAAACATATATATGCACAGCTAGATGGCCCTGCTGGAACTTCTGAACATCTCAGCATGATGTGCAAATGTCGCTATGCTTTGTTAATCTAAATCTGTGTAAAGTATGAGAAAAGTAATGTTCCATATACTGCAGTAGTAGATATATGATCTGAATCATGCATTGAACCCCATTGTAGGAAATATTTAAGTATTATCTTGGGCATTTCCCAAGTCATAAGAAAGATGATGAAGAATAAAAGGGATCTGCATGGGGTCTTGTATATCTACTTTATTTGGAAATAGGAAAGAGCAGTCTAACAGCTATTCTTTGCAAAATTACCAGAAGCATGTTCTGGATTCTTTAGATTAGTTAGCAAACTGTTCTCTGAATTGACTCTTTCACTTAATCAGTATGCAGAAGCAACATAACACATTGGTGTGTCTACTCCAGGAGTGACTTCTAGCTGCCATTTCATTATAAATCATTAATAAGCAGTAAATTCATAAAGACCCTTACTTTAAACTCACTGAATAGATGATAGCACATTTAATGGCCCATGCCTACACTTTTTTTTTTTTTATATTAATGATGCTTATATTTGGAGACTTGTTATTTCCACAGTTTTCTTTGTAAGTGGATTGTGTTGCTTTTCACCTTCTTGTACATTCACGGCTTCGGGTAGCAGCTTTTTGTAGAAGGTTTTCTTTTTAAAGGATAAAAGCTCACCCTCCCCATCATTATTTTTCCTCTGATTTCTCTTGAAAAAATGCTTTCAAACACTCTCCTGTCCTTCTCTGAACATAAAGACAACAAAGAGCAAGATAAAAATACAGCAACTCCCTTCCCCCGATATTAGCCTTCCTTTCCTTCAGTAAATCTCAGTGATTTGAGCTATCATTAAAAGGATTTTTTTTTCTTTCTCTTTAAGCCTTAGCTATTAAGTGCAAGTTCTGCAGATCACACAGCTACAAGTTAGTTGCAGAATATATATTGTAGTAAGTAGAATTAACCTTTTGACCTTCAGCTCTCCTCTCTTGTGATGTGCGCGGATGTTTCCATGAAGCAGTTTTTGCAGACAAACAAAGGATGGCTTTTTGCCATTATTTCTCACTACAAATCTAGCTACAAAACTACAGATTTCAAGTTAAAACATTTTTCAATCTGCGGCTATTTTAGCTGTACTTACTGAAATCGCAGATGTACACTTCTACTAAATATCTCTCTTTTCAATGGTAAAAATGCATCCATAGTTAGTTGACTTGGGAAAATGAGACGGAGAATTTATATGAAAAAATAGATATGTCTTACTTGTTCACTAGTTCTTATAAAAGTGTATTGGCAAGCGGCTGCATATTTTTCTCAATGATTTTTTTGAAAAATATACCCATGAATTTGCAGAGGATGTTTGGAAATGAAGCTGTGACTGTCAACAAGAAACAACTGCAATCTGTTTAAAAAAATAGTAACAGAGAAAAAAATATTTGACTAGCTCTATTAGAAATGGTTCTGCAATATTCTGAGATCCAGCTGAATGCAATAAAGACTGACAATTCTCTGAATATGACATAATTCAACCAAAATACTTTAGGAGAAGAATTTATTATATTTTCTAGAAATGGAAGCATCAGCATAGTGAGTAACAGATGCAAAGACAAGCTGTTTTCTCATTGATAATGTTAGAACAAAGAATGAACATCTTAACATTGTAAATTAAGACTTATGCCTACCTTTTACAGCAAAGAGAACAGGGGATTAAGCTGTGGGTGTTATTTAAAAAATATTTCTCATCTGAGTGAGAAAGAAAGCAGTAAAAACCGAGTAATCAGAATGACATATTTTTCAGGGTAAGTTTCTGGCCAATGTAGGGAACAATTACTTTTCTTGAATAATTAAAAAATCTATGTATAAAATGTTAGAAATATTAGGTGCTCTGTGGCCACAGGACTAAATTATGCAAACTCAGGGTCAATGAAACTGTGATGACTTGATTTATTTGAATTTTAAATCCTCAGTGTGAATGAGATGGTAACTATTTTAGTGATTTCTCAAATACAGAATTGCAAAAGGGCATGGAACTCAAAAGGATTTTGGGCTTCATCTATCAAAAGGACTTCTGTATCTAAGTGGGATTTGAATACAATGTGAATAGCTTGGTCTAAAATTATGATCCTGCAAAGACTCTCAGCTGCTTCCTAAACATAAATATTCATAAATGTCATACTTCTTTAATTGCAAAGTATCACAAAGACCTAAAATCCTACATCTGTATGTTTCAAGAGCTCTCTTCATCTTGATAGGACTGAGCAACCCGTAGCTCACACCCATCTATGGATACCAGACATCCCTCTGGCTTAAACACTGTGAGAATGTTGATCTATTAAATCTGTTAACAGAAGTTTTGTCATTTACCCAGAAGATGATAGGCCTCAAGTGCCTGACATTTAAAATGTGGAACAAAATTATAACTGAAAGTGTTTGTTGTGTTCCTTTTCTAGTCTGAAGGCCGTTACCTGCAGCATGCTGCCTGCTTTCATGGTAACCTGACCTAGCTTGTGTGCTGCATAGGATGGAGAGAGACCTAATAGGAAGTTCTGTATTCATCACTGGGGGTCTTGCTTTTTGGCAGTCAGGTTTTGTGTTGAATACAGTTTACAGATGCAGAAGGAGGAAACAAGAAAATTGCAAAGGGTGAGCGATGAAATAACGAGATTTAGATTTAAGGTCTAGGGCCAGTTTTTCATTTAGTTTCAAGTCATACAACTGTACTCATGTCACTAGAACTGCAGTGAAATATTGTATCCATTATATGGATCTAGGTAGAGCAGCCAACACTTACACACCTGATTTGCTTTACTCAAAAAAAGAGAAGGATTCATAAAGCAGGAGGATCTCATTCTTTTAAAATACTACAGCTATGGATTCTTTTCCATATAAGACCCAAAGGAATTATGTAGCTTTGCCTGTAGATTTTGGTGTGTTTTCTGTGGAATGGAGAAACAAAATTACTTATTTTATTATTTGGATATTTGACTCCTTCATAACATTTTTTAAGATCTATATTTGTGAAGTTTGTATAGAGGTATTTATGTCAGGAAAAGCTATAGATTTCTGTCATGGTTTAAACCCAGCTGGCAACTCAGCACAACACAGCTGCTCACTCACTCACCCCCCAGCAGGATGGGAGGAGAGAATTGAAAGGGTAAAAGTGAGAAAACCCATGGGTGGAGATAAAAACAGCTTAATAATAGAAAAAAAAAAAATTAACAAATAGAAATAGTCTTCACTGCCTTTTGGGATTTTTTTGTTTGTTTTGGTTTGGTTTTTTTTCCTGGCATGGGATTTTTAAGGGAATATTTGGTTCCAAAAATTGAAGTTATATGATGGACTACAGAAAAAGTAGACCTTTGACTTTGGTGTTTACTTAAGAGGTGATAGAGACTTTTGGATGTAGACAGTATTGGAACTGATTTAATTGTTTAACCAACCTACACTGGATAAATCTTCCAGGGAGTTTTACGTGTGTTACCTTTATTTGACTGTCTCAGCTGAAAGTATATTAAGTAAAGACATTTATTCCAAGCACAGCTTTTAGTTTGTTCATAAGAAATGTTTTCTTTTTTTTTTTTAATACCATAGAATCATAGAATCAATTAGTTGGAAAAGACCTTTAAGATCCTTGAGTCCAACTGTGCCTGTACTCTACTAATATATGTTATTTGATTTACTTAGAATAGAAATAAGCATTATTGTGTGAAAGACTCCTGTCTCTGACATGTTTTTTCCAAGGCAGATGGACATATCAATCTCCGAGAGATGTATGTTTTACATCTTACAGCAACACTTATATTACTTGTACGTATAACTATACAAACAAATACGCTTAGACTGTGCTGGTGCAATGGGACACAATTTGTACTTCTGTAAAACTATCATAAATTACTTTATTTCTGTTCCTGGCTGTATAGTTACAAACTTTTCTAAAATGGCATTTTTGTGTCTCTGCTAGGAAGAAACATATACTTTAAAGCAACCAATTTTTCTAGTGCAGGCAAATCCTGGAAAGTCTTTAGGCCATTCATTATGACACACTTGTAGGTGTGTCATAAGGCATTAAATACTGTACAAAAAGAATAAAATATTCTCCTTGTAAAGTGGTTGTAACTAGTGGAATGGCCTCCTAATCCTGTTAACAGATTTTAACAATTAACCATATTAAGTCTGTTGTGTTATTTCTTCAAGTGCATCTTGGCTCATTAGAATGAGAAGTCTTTAATGAATGACCTCAACTGCTGTTGCCATGCTCTTTAACAACGTTTCCAAATAATTTCTATTATTCTTATGGATGTATGGTAACTTGGTAAGCTTCTGCAGTGTGATTGTGAAAAAGATGTTTTAATTTCTATTTTACAGTGATGTCCCCATAGGTCAAGGGATGATTTTTACATCAGGTCAGTATTTGAAATTTCTTAACGTAGGATAAAAAGCCCTATCAAGATGTGGATGAATACACTTGACCAATCAAATGTTTTACAATTTAATTAAAAGAAAAGTAAAGAGACATTTTCCTCTGGTGAAACTTGCTGGTTTTATGCCATTCATGCAACAGTTGCAAGACCATGAACTACCTGTAAGTTGCAGGCATTGTATTGCTTAGTAAAAAATACTGCTGAAAAATGTTGCAGCATTTTCAATAGCCTCACTTTGTTTCTCTCAGGGGAAACTCGTGGGTGTTTCTTCTGCAAAGACCACTGAAAGCACAGGGGAAATGAAGCTTGCCTGGGGAGATGGTCTGTCATGAACACAAATGAGCATGAGTGCAGGTGTATATTATATTCTGTAAGAAATTGTGCCACTTGTGTTCTCTTGGTACCACAGCAGATGTGAGGCTGAACGAAAGATTTGAAAGGGAAGAAGCAATTGTTATTACACATTCTGTTAGGATTCTTACTTTCCCATAAGGGCAAGAACAGAAGAAAGCACAGTCTCATACTGGAACATATATCTATATTCCCAGGAATCTGAAAGGGAAAATCAACTGGATCAATAAGACTGAATAACTTCCTTGGAGAACTAATGTTATGCTTTTCTCAAATGACAGATAATGAGAGCTCTTTGAACTTAAAACTATAGTGAGTCTTTGATAAGAAACACACACACAAACTTTAAATGTGTGCAATCATTGTAGTAAGTAGCTTGTGAGAAAGAGATCTGTATTTCCATCAGTCAGACTGCTTGTCTGACTGATGGACAAAAAGCAGTATCCACTGGAATTGACTAAAGTTACAATGATTGTAATTTTTCAGCCTGAAACAGAGGATCAGTAACTCATTTGTTTTCTCTAAAGGGGGAATAAATGTAGTTGTATCATTAATACAACATATACATCCCCAGTTCTTAATTGGTTATTGAGTTGATGTCCTTTTATCTGAGCTCTCAGAATAGTATCATGGGATTTTACTTTACACTCCTCTTTCAGTCATTTTCTACACTGCTCAGTACTTTAGATTCTCTCTGGAGTACTGGGTCCAGTATGGCAACACTGCTTTGAAACTTGAGACAGAGAATCCACCCTTTTCAACCCTTTCCTAAAGAAAAGCTGAAGCATTTGAAAGCATGAAAGCATTGGACCGAGGTCCCACTTCCAGCTTGTAGTAATTTCAAGTCAGATGGATTAGACAAGTTGATCACATATGACAAATTCAAAGTGCCAGACTTGCTGTTAATGTACAGAATGCTAATGTACAGAGTGATGTAGAACATTTGTTGTAGACATGACAGATGCAAAGTATGACAACAAGGTCCATGGCACCTTTGAGATGCCTTAAGCTGGAGGTGTTACCTCTCCTTTCCCATAATTCTGTTTTTGTTTAAGAATCATGGGGATAGAGAAAACTTTCCTGAGACATTACATATTCAAGAAAAATCTGTCCTGTGGCAGCAAAGACTTTCATATCAACCTACTATCACTGTAGTGTTTCTACCTGAATTTTATGTAGCATTTACAAGTTCTTATCATATCACCTTTTTATTTATTTATTTTTTAACAGTAGTAGATATATATTTCAGTAATCTGGATTTTAATCTTTTGTCAAACATTTCAGCAGATGACAAACCCAGTTTCAAAGGGTATTTTCCCATCTGTTTCAGTGCCAGAGATCTGAACTAGACTTTCAATTATTTTTTAACTTTCTTTTAACTTAAAGTTATTTGCAACATGTTCTGTGAGTTGTAGATAACAGAACTCTAAATAATATGTTAAAAATTATTTAAAAAAAAAAAAAAAAAAAGCAAAGATTTCTCCTTCTGATACTTGTCTTATTTCTTGGAAATTGTATTTTCTCTCTAATTTTTGCATATGTTTGATTTTATCGCCTTTTATCTTCACTCTTCTATAAAGCTTATCTTTACAAGAATGTATTTTGCCACTCGTATATACTTACCAGGGGAACAGTTTAATTGCCAAAAAGGTCTATGCATTTCTAAGCATTATATGTCAGCATGCAACATGACTATATTTTCTTCAGAACATCATTAAGTTTTAGATATCACTCTGACCTGTGTGCCAACATCCAGTTTTGGGGATAATAGGCTTCTATTTGTTCTAAAGGCTATGATGATTCCAGAGATACTTGCACGATGAAGTTGTAATAATGTTGTATTTGTAACTTTAATGCTGTTTAGGTAATATAAAAGTAATATTGAACAAGAAAAATCACATATTGCAATTATATTACAGGATAAATGACCATAGCTTGCATGAATATAGAACATGAATGATTTAGGGAAGGGAAAAAGGTATGCCTGTTTTTTCTGTTCAGGACTTGTTTTCACAAGGTGATACATTTAGCATCTGTAATTCATCTTCCTGCCAAACCAATAAAATTATATGATAGAAAATAACTATAGATTTTGCTTTGTGAAAATGCTTTTGTGAAAAAGCAAGAAAAAAAATGCTTAATGTATATCTTCTTTGTTTCTCATGTAGAAGTATACAATATTTTTAGTGTAAAGTTAATAATCTCTTTAGTCTGCTTAAAAAGATAGGTTCAGTAAAAGAGTAATATTCAGGTGAGCAATCTTTAATAGTTATAGATGTCTATCTGTTCTCATTGTTTTCTATAACCTGACAAATTCTATTTGCTTCTTTTAAATTCAAATCACAGTTTCAAAATAATGAATCTGCAATTTTGAAGTTGCAGCTTGTCTCACTGTCTCGTGTTATTATAAATGCTTCCAAAATTGATTTCTTATTTTGAGTTCTTATATGGAAGCACTTTCTTCCCATAAGTTCACTTCTGCTAAAAGAACATTATTTCTCAAAATCGAGTAACACAGTCTGATAACTGACTTGTTTTTCAGAAACTAACTCCAGGCTACTACATCTAATGCCTCTTCATGCATGTTGTATAGGTTCACATTCTGACAAAAAAAACCCAACAACTTTTTGTTTGTCTTCCTTTACAATCATCTCACATATCCTCATGAAGAGACAAAATGGCTGTTTTAATATGCTTCAGCCATCCTCTTATGCATGCAGATGTTAAGTTTCATTGGATTCCTTAGTTGGAGGTCACAGCATTCAGTACCTTTTCTCCCATATTGCCCTCTACCTTTCTTATTGTAACTGTACGTCAGCTGTTTTGCAATATTTGCACTAAATGGAAAAAGAGAACTCTAAGTCAGGGGGTATACTATGCTGAATGTTTAGTATAACAGAATGTAAAGTAGCAAATAATAAAGAAAAAACATCCATGAGGAAAGACATAGAAGCAAAAAAAGAGATGTCTGTATTTTTCTGTCTGGTTCCATATGTTCTAATTCTAAGAAGGAAAACTAACTGGTCCTAAGCAGAATGTTCTGTGAACTGCGGGATGATGCCCAAACCTCTGAAAAACTTTAAAAGTTGTCCTTTTGAATCACACAACATGACAGCAGAGTATGCCAGCAAAATTATCTGTGTCATTAGGCTGCCTTCCTAGGTTGGGTAAATTAATTCAAATATAGCTGTGTTGCACTGCAGTGGATAGTATATCCATAGTCTATGCAAGCGAGATTAGGTATTAGGTATCCTTGTATATCAAATCTGTTATCTTGCAGTAAAATCAAGAACAATAACAAAATAGACAAGAATAAAAACACAGATAGAAAAAATTCTGGCTTAACTGAATTAAGTGAGAAATACACATTGAATTCCAATTTCCTGCTATTTTGCCAACAGAAATGGTATTGGAACTCAAACACAGGTCTGCAAGTTATGTATTTTCTTTACGTAATCCCATACACAGCCTTTAAAAATATATATTATCTTACATAGTTTATCTTCTCTCAAAAATATTCTTTACTGAGCACTGGAGCCTGCAAAATAATTATTTCTTCACAATTACTTAAACCTGTAGTATTCTTTTTTAGGTTAAGCATTGTGAGAATCTTACCAACATCAAAGCTTCTCTATCTGTGATGAAGTCTGGCATTTTATTTTTGTTTCAGTTATGTGATTCTAACAAGAGTCTTAAAGAATGGTCCAGATTTGTGGTTGCCATTTTGTAATCGGGTCTACAGAACTTCAAATTTCTTGTCAAGGTGGCTAGAAGGAGTAATCCAAACACATTATGGGTTTGTTTAGGTTTAAAGAGTTTAAAATGAAAGCTGGAACAATATTTTGCTCTTTGTGTAGATGGCACAGTTTATATAGACTTTAGTGTATGCAGTTTACACATACTTATCAGAAATATCTTTTTCATGCCTGTAGATAAATTAATAATTACATTACTTTTATGAGAGTATGACTGCTCAGTAGATATTTATGCCATAAAACTTCCATATGTAATTAGAATAGAGGAAGAAATAAGCATGCAAAGAAAACAAGGAAGAGAAGAACAAAAATGCATGGATTGCCTCTTGACACAAGGGCACTTTCTGTTTGGATAAAATGCAGATTATTTGTAGAAAGCAGGAACACTACAAAAGGTCTTTTCTTTTAAATTTTACATTTTTAATATATAAAAATGAAGCAAAAATATACTAAGGAATATAGTATTTACAATTTCAGTCTACAAAAGTATTGAAAAATAATTGAATTCTACTTATTTATTCCTGCTTTCTTCATGTTTTCCTGGATGTCCAGGAAAATTATTTCCAATATGACATTCTTTCCATCCACATTCCATAAGATAAAATGCAACATGTGCCACTCCAACACAATCACAGCCTGATAAAATTTCCTGTAACATAAATTTTAATTCCATTTCACTATTTCTATTCTATTTATTTCAGATAAATCAACATGCATTTAAAACCAAATGCAACTTGCACTTGCAAATGAAAGCCCTTGCCAAGTCTAAAGTAAAATATCAGTACTCCATAGGAGCTGTTCACCTTTCAGAATCAGTTCACAGGGTCTTAACGATAGTAAAATAACAGACAAACACTAAAAGAAAAGGAAGAAGAGAAATGCTAAGCATTGCTGAAGGTGTATTATGATCATTCATAAAATAATTGTTTGTATAAAGGACATGCTTTATTATCATATTATTAAAGTAACACACTGTTTATGTGAATATATGTTACTATGTATAATAGCATCATAAAATTGCAACTGGATAGATAGCTGTGATGAAATGAGTATTGCTTCAGCAGTGCATGTCAACTTACAATATGTTAAGGCCAGCTAAAGTAACATTTTTTGGCTCAATGATTTAAGCTCTCCGCATCCTGGAAGTCATCTTGATGTGAACGCTTTTGCCCATTCAAGTACTTAAAATATCATGGGTTAAGGAAATATTTACGTGTATGTTAAGTATTGGATATAAGAAATCTGCATCCTTTTTTTTTGAGATTTTATTTTCTGTATCCTTTATTGTAGAAAGAATCCTAACATTTCAATTGTGGAATTCTAATATAAATTATTGAAAGTGTTGTTGCAAGTATAAAATAGAGAACTGAGGTTTTAAGGTGTTTTGGTTGGTTGGTTGGTTAGTTGGTTTGGTTTGTGGTGGGTCTAGGGGATTTTTGGTTGTTTTTTGTTTGGTTTGGTTTTGTTGTTTGGGTTTTTTTTGGGGGGGGTTATTTTTCTGTTTTTTTTTTTTTTTTTCTTTTTAACACGTATACTAAAGTGCTCCACATTTTGATGTTCTGTTTTGCTTTTTTGAGGGAATACAGGTATCTTCTACTTATCATTTCTAAAAAGGTCTTGAGGAATATCTGCAGAAAGATACGGCATGATTACTTGCAAGCTAAGATGCACAGACACCGAACATCTGATTCAGAAGCCATATGCCTGTGCTAGTGGATCTCTTATTAGAATCATTGAATCATAGAATGTTTTGGGTTGGAAGGGATCCCTAGAGGTCATCTAGTCCAACCCCCCTGCAGGGAGCAGGGACACGGCTCAGAGCCCCGTCCAACCTGGTCTTGAAAGTTTCCAGGGATGGGGCCTCCACTACCTCTCTGGGCAACCTGTTCCAGTGTTTCACCACCCTCATTGTAAAAAATTTCTTCCTTATATCTAGTCTAAACCTACCCTGGTTTAGTTTAAAACCATTACCCCTTGTCCTGTCACAGCTGGCCCTACTAAAAAGATTTTCCCCATCTTTCCTATAGGCCCCCTTTAGGTACTGAAAGGCCG
>NW_009258792.1:41668-63419 GCF_000687185.1 Egretta garzetta
TGCCAGTGAAGACTGAGGCAAAAAAGTTGTTGAGTACCTCAGCCTTCTCCTCATCTGCTGTTACCAGCCTGCCGGTCTCGCTTATCAGCGGGGGTACACTCTCTTTAACCTTCCTTTTCCGGCTGATATACCTGTAGAATCCCTTTTTATTATTCTTTGCATCCCTAGCCAAGTTAAGCTCCAGCTGCGCCTTCGCCTCCCTGACCCCATTCCTACACAACCGGACCACTTCCCTATACTCTTCCCAGGATGCCTGTCCCTGCTTCCACTGCCTGTGCAGTTCCCTCTTCCTCCTTAGCTTGACCAGCATCTCCTGTCTCAACCACGCTGGTCTCTTCCCTTCTTTGCTTGATTTCTTACACCTAGGGATCGATAGCTCCTGCGCTCTGTGGACCACTTCCTTAAAGATCTGCCAGCTCTGTTCTGCTCCCCTGTCCCTGAGGGCCGTTTCCCAGGGAGTCCTACTGACTATCTCCTTGAGGAGCTGGAAGTTGGCTTTTCTAAAATTCAGGGTCCTGACTATACTCTTTGTCCTTCCCATTTCCCTCAGGAGCGTGAGCTCTACCAGCGCGTGATCACTGCAGCCCAGGCTGCCTCCGATCTGGACATCTCCGACGAGCTCGCTTGCATTGGTGACCACCAGGTCCAGTATCGCATCCCCTCGGGTAGGGGTGTCTATTACCTGGCTTAAGAAGTTGTCCTCAATGCATTCGAGAAACCTGCTGGATGGCCTACATCTTGCCGTGTTGGTTTTCCAGCAGATGTCGGGGTGGTTGAAGTCCCCCAGCAGGACGAGGGCCTGCGAGCGCGAAGCCTCCCGGAGTTGGAGGAAGACAGCTTCATCAGTCAGCTCCTCTTGATCTGGCGGCCTGTAGTAGACACCAACCACCAGGTTCCCTTTGTTGCCTCTCTCTCTGATTCTTACCCATAAGCTTTCGACCTGCTCACAGCTATTCTTCAGGGTCAGCTCTTCACACTGTAATGATTTCTTGATGTAAAGGGCAACGCCTCCACCCCTCCTTCCTTGCCTGTCCCTTCTGAACAGCCTGTAGCCATCAATAGCTACATTCCAGTTGTGGGATTCATCCCACCAAGTTTCCATAATGGCAATCAGGTCGTAGCTTTCTAGCAGCACGATAGCTTCCAACTCCTCTTGTTTGTTTCCCATGCTGTGTGTGTTTGCTGCTGAGGTGTAATTCTCTACTGTTTGGACTATATTGTACCTAAGCAGCTTGAATCCTCAACAGAGTAACTAAGGTTTCACACATCTCTTTTGCAGATATGGCATTGATTTCAGCAGTGTTATTTGTGTAATGGCTTTAAATTAAGCATTTGAGCTCCTCATACATTTAGAGAATTGAACACAAAGATTCAGCAAAGCAACAAAAGAAGAAACAGCAAAGCAAGGAGCAAATGAGTAATCCACTCTTTTAAAAATATGAGAATTCTGATGTCTTTTCCAGGCGATATTTAATTATTATAATTCAACATGATTCCACACACACACCCCCAATAAAAGGCGTGCAAGCCTATTTAAAAATACATCCAGATTAATAGCGAGGACATGAGACAAGAGGATCCAAGCTCTTGTGTAGAAAACAGAGGGAGGACTTCTTGGTAAATTGGTTAATCTCTGGGCTCCTGGTTGAAGTGGTACTGCTGCTTCTTACTATGCCTCATGTGAGGCCTGATTTTTCTAGGTGTATTTTGAGAACACAGATTTAGATTTAAGACATAGAATTACTCTGTATGTTTACCAAAGTAGATGATCCTGACCATCTCCAACTAGAATTGGCCTGTTTGGACAAGACTATTGTTATTTTTGTAGTACAAAGCTGCACATTATTAAGCCTTCTTTCAATTCCTGCCCATCCATCTGAGTCATGACTTCATTTTTGTATATCAAATTGGGTTGTGCAAATACAAAACAAAAAAAAAAATTATGAATCTCAACTGGAGCACTGAATAAGTTTTCATTGTCTACCTGTTCTACAAGTCTTACAAACTTTGATGCTTAAAAAACCCAACATGCTGTGAGTATCTGATTGGGTTTCTAGGAAGCCTCTGTAGTTAAGGATTCTTAGCATAAATAATAAAGAATAATTCTGGTTTCCAATGTGAACACAGACAGGTAGAAGGGGGGAGAATTAAGCACTTGAATATTTTATGTGTGTAAGGGCAGGTTTTCAAAAGCATGTGCTTTGAAATGTGTATAAAGATGGTGTTAAATACCTGTCACAACTTTAAAAAGAAAAATGGCTTTTCTGGGATTGAAATTCAGCAGCTCTATGCAACATTGTAGTCTAACACAGCTGAACTTTAATACTGTTATTTGGGTGAAAGAAAGAGACTAATTGAAATTAATTTCCAACTCTAAATGTCTGCAGAGTTATGACAATCTCTCTTTGTAAAGTTTCTTAAAGCTTAGGTATATTTCATTCAAATCCCTGAAGGCCATAAAAGTTGAATAGTAATTTTTTAATAAGTTAATTACTGTATATATTAGTGAATGCCTTTATTCTCTTTGTTTCTGTATTCTTCACCCATAAAATGAAGAAAATATGTGTTTGTCATTTTACAAGAATGTCATGAAAATAACTCTGGCATGATGTTTGAAGACTCTAAGAAATTTATATTAATGGAACAAATTCACTTTACTGCACAAACAGGCTGGAATTATTTTTAATTCAGACTGGAAACTTACTCCAAAGGTTTTCTGGCCTGTTTGAAACGAATAATGCACAGTTTAAACAAGGAGTGACATGTACTTTCTATTTTCTTATACAGCAAATCCTGTGTTTTAAAATACAGCTAAGATTAATAAAATGTTGCATGTTGTGGGGTGTTTTTCTATAAATAGCAAATTATTTTAAGATGTTATAGTTTTGTCTTTTTTTTCCTTTTCCTTTTCCTCTTTTCTACTGTATCCCTACAGGCATTATGTTCCTTGGGTATGATCAAAGGCAGTCTGGGGGAACAGGGGAATATAGTCCAGTTGACAGAAACTCTGAAGCAGGAAGGTAAGAGTCTTTGATTCCTTACACATATTTACTTTGCTGTTATAAATTGTCAACTCTTGCAGCATGTGCTCAGCCTAGGAAAGATTCAACAATGGTTATGTCATTGTATGTCCTATGTTTTTTTAAATGTAACATGAGTGTGGGTACACAGAAAGTTCAGACTAGTGTATTTTTGTCATGATTATCTACTTGTATAACAAAGCTGGTTTTAAAATCTTTCTCCAAAATTATTTGGTTTTTTGCACACATTTTTTTGAGCACTGTTATGAAGAAGAGTAATGATTTTCTTTCACAGTATCCCCAAACCCTTTAACAGCTTCTCAAACTAATCCAGTATCTGTAAATGTTAACCAGAACATCAATGAAACATAGTCATTTCTGAAAAGAAATATAGCGGTTCACACACCTTTCTCGGGCAGGACTCGGATATATTAAGTCGGTTGAAATCATACAAGTGTGTCAAAAAGAAATTTTCATTTCTAAAAAGCTGATCACTGTAGAATGTAATCATCCTCGTAACTATCTTACTGTTTTTCTTTGTGGGGTGTGTGGGTGTGCTTGTGGGGGTGGGGGGGTGGGTGTGCATATGTATATAGAACACAATCAACATTTTCACTGCTCACCTGTATTGGTGACCACTGAATCATTTCTTTCCCAGCCACATCCCCGGTTTTAAGTGCAGAGAGGGCAGTTGCCTTTAATATAACCTTCAACAGAACTGCTATAACTGATTCTAGCTGAGAATCTCTCCAACCATTTTCTCATTTTTGCATTGTCTTCACATTTTGGAAGGTATTAAAATATGCCTGCTGCAAACATAAGCATGAAATCCCCAGAAACTTAGTTTTAAAAACATTAAGTAATGACTTTTTAATTTCTGTTGTCTGGTGGTTTTTAGTTAGTTTTGGTGGTGGTGGTAGTGGTGGCGGTGTTTTTTTTAACAATAGCAGATTCTTAGCAGTTTTAGAGGTATTTCTCCTCTAATAATGCACTTATGCTCCCTTCTTCATTCTTTATTTTAAAATACACTCTCATATCCATTAGAAACTGATGCACACATATCTCAGATGAAAATTGTCCCTGAAATAAGATCTGTAAGTTTTTATCCCCTCTTGCTGTATAAAGGTAATTTGGAAGTCAACAGAACAACTCCACATGCTATATAGTACTGATGTTTTCAGGAGGGATATATGACTCCAGAGAAAAAGTATAAAAAAATTATAGAAATTACATATTTATAAGTTTATACCATGTGTTTTGCATACATTGTTGATAATGTACTTGAATCATGACCATAAACTAAAATTACTTGAATTAAAAATATAGACTTGATAAGCAGCAGGTTGGAAGAGGAAGCAAAAATATGGAAGAACTGTCATCTATTGATTACGAGTGTTTTCATGTATTTTAGAATAAAACGAACTGGAAGAAATTAATGCACTAATTTGACCTTGGTATCACAGCATACTAAGGGCAATGACATTATTCCATTACAATTTTATCTAAGCTGTTTTGCTTCTTAACATCTGAAATGTTGTGATCAGTGTAAAAAAGATGAAAGTGTTCATCACTGTCAAATCTTGACTGCCAAAGTAGCAGGGAACTGGGTAAACAGTGGCAGGGAACTGATAAACTTTTCCCCATGCAGAAGCACAGTTTCTTCATATTTAATTACTGATACAGAGCTATCAAGTCACCTTTTAATTTTTTCAGTAAGTTTAAAATGTTGGCTTTCTTAAGTATCTAATTATAAAGTTTTTTTTCAAGCTTCTGAATAATTTCTACACACCTCCTTTCAACTTCCTTTAGTATATCAACATTTTTCTTGAAGTGGACAGCAGAATGGAAGAAAATATTCAAGTAGTAGTTCTACAAAGTCTAGATTACTTCCTTCCTCTTTATTCTAATATGTGCCTTTTAAAAATAAACCTAAGGGTCCGTGTCAAGCCATTCTACTTTGGAATTGTACTAATCTAGGATGATCTGCAGAACCATATATTGCTGTTTTCCAAATCCATTCTTAAATTATCACTATCACCTGCATTCATGGCTCCAATTCATATTATTTTAGTTGTTTTAGAGCACATTAGATGACAATGTTTGTAAGCTCCATAGTACATACATTCCATAGCTGTGAATGTTGAGCAGCTAGTCACTAAACTTAAAGGTAGTTCTTCATTGCTTACAAGAAGACATGTAGGCTAGGATTCATTAAATATTAATCTAGAGGTTAAAAATAGAATAATTATATAAGTTGTTCATTTTGGGCTGCTTTTCACAGTCGAGAAGGGTTGTCTCTAGAAGGTGCTTCTTTTGACCTCTGTTAAACACCTAACCCAGATATGGGAACAATTGCCCTCTGGAAGTCCCTGATCCTCTCCAGTGACTAGAAAAGGAGACTAGGGTAACTAGTTCAGCCACAGACATATAGTTTTCAGATGTTCAGGTAAGGAATTTGAATCTCAAATTGAGATGTTTCTCCTGAAAAGTTAGAAGTTATGAACTCCACATATTTGGAGCTAATCAAATATTTTTATTGCTTTCTGGGACAAAAAAACAATTAGTCCTAAATTTCACAAAAAAAAGCATTAGAAGTTGCTTATGGAAACATATATGAAGATGAACTTCATATAGTAGTTTTCTATTTGGTTCATACTATCTATGTCTATTGGAACATAAACTTCATGATGCTGGTGCAACATCAAATATAGATACTATCTGACTTGAAAATAACAATATATGTAGTAGAAACACCAACATAAATATGCTTGAATTTATGTAAATGTATTCACACATTATTTTATCTATAGTTTTCATGCATTTACAGCTTCCTGTATTAATCAGTTATGTGAATTTTGTATGTTTAATGTTTAAGTTCTGTCTTCTTCATGATAGACCTATATAGTACATTTGACATTTAAAGCAAACTCTCAAGTCCATGCTTAGTGCATCTTTATTAATAGAACTGCATGAAACATTTTTCTTCTTTTTACCCAATCCCCAAATCCATGTTTTTTTTTTACCTCCAATAACATCTTTTGTTTAATAAAACCAAGCAGTTTTCATAATATTTCCTAGAAGTAAATCTTTATTTTTTGACAAATTTTCAACCTGCTCTTTGATCATTTAATATAAATTATAAATTCACACACATGAGCTATCACCAGAAGTAAAAGCTAAGCAGATGTTGAGTTGAATGACACATCTGTTGGCTTGAGAAGAAATTATATGTATGCCAAATTGGATTTGCCTTTTATTTTTCTCAGGAGACTGAATCTCATAACTGAAACAGGCGCAACTTAACAATTAAAATAATTGCTTTTAAGTCATCAGTTCCATTGCAAACATATTTTAATTATATTATTTTTCCTATTTTTTTATTTGCATTTAAAAAAAGAACATTTAACTTAGAGATGAACTGTACTTTGAGATACACATCTGGGCTTACAAAAATTATCATTGGATGTATTCAGTGGCATATTAACAATCAGAATAAAAATATACAATTGGTTTATGTCATCAAGCAAATATATTTTTGTGAGCAATATTGTAATTAAAATTAGTTTATAATTGCATACATAAACATTTTATTATTATGAAATAAATGGCTCAATCTATTTCTAAACAGCAAGAAGTACTAAACCCACTATAATTTATAAACAATAGAGACAAAAATTTACACTTGAAAGAACTGAGCAGGCATCTTAGAAGAGAAAAAACCCCACACATTCAAATCATAAAAGTTTGGTTGTCTTCAGGGACAAGTAAGAATAATATTTATTCAGATGTACTGAAAAAGATCTTGTTACAGATACGATAACACTTTTAAAACATATAATAATGAAATAACTTTCACTTAAATAACACTTATCAGTGAAAGTACATGTACAGAAATTCATAAGAGCAGGAGACACTGAATGAAATTGAAAAGCAACAAATATGAAGTTGATGAAAGATAATGCATGTTTACACAATACATAATTAACTTGTAGTTTTCATTGCCACGAGATATCCCTGAGACAAGAGCTTAGTTGGATTGATAAAAGGATTAGACACTTATGTAGGTAATGAAATCTCTCACAGCCACATTAGAGAAGGAAAAAAAAAGGATTTCAGCACATAATCTAATCACTAGCTGAAAGAGCTGGTAAAACTTCTGCATTGTGCAAGTTGTTTCATAATTGTTCATTACTGAGGCTTTTGTAACTTTTCTCTAATCAGAAACATTCATTGCTTCAAAGGAAGGTGGTCCCTAATCTGCTCTTTCATTCTCCTCTTTGCTGGGAGGCTCAGAATGTTGGTGTTAATGGCTTCTTCCTCATCCTCATTATTAGATCTTCTTAGTTTTATTTTCACATATTTTATTAATGGAGTCTGTTTACATGTTCCTTGGTTCCCTGTTACTTAGCTTTACTGTTGTCTTTGTTATCTTTGTAACTGCTTTTACTGAAATATATAAGGTTGCATTCCTTTAGTTATTCCACTCCGTAATTTATTCTAGAGTTACAGGCAATTCAATAACTAAACATAGCTGCTCCCTACCAGTTTAACTAAAGCTTAACTTAATTAAATCTAAATAATGTTTTCCTGTTACTAGATTACTGTTATGCAAGTTAAAAAACCAAAAATCTCAGCTGAAGACAAATCCAGACAATTCCTGAGACTTTGCACTGTTGGGACAACAGAAAGTCTCTTATCTTTCATTAGTAAATGATAGGTGGGAAACTCATGCTAGCACCAGACCTTTAAATATCTCTTATTTCCATTTAGGGATAAATGAATGTTTCTTTTTTTGCCTCTTTCTTCTCATTTAAGGATTTACTAAAGTTAACTTTCCTGCTGGGGAGCAGCAAGAATTAAATCATGGAATAAACTTAGAACAATTTGGGTTAGAAAAGATCTCTGAAGGTCATCTGGTCCAACCCGTTGCTGAAAGATAAGATTGTAAAGGATCTTGTCCAGGTGAACTTTGAAAATCTGTAAGGATGGAGATTTCATGGTCCTTCTGGGCAACCTGCTTCTTTACTTAGCTACCATCCCTGTGAAGAACTTTTCTATGTTTGTGGCAAGAATTCTTGTTGCTGCAGTTTGTGTCCACTAATTCTTGTCCTTTTGCTTTGCACTTCAGAATAAGAGTGCATCTTCTTTATAGTCCCCTTACAAGTCAGTGGAGAAAGCAATTTTATCCTCCCTCAACTGTCTTCTCCAACCTGAACCAAACCAACTTTTTTGCCTGTTCTCTTGTGTCATTTTTCCACACAGTTTAGTGAGGTACTGAAGGATAAATAGCTAAGTTGTTTCAAAGTTTGTGTCACTTGTTTCAAAATGTGACAGTACTTTTTAACTGAAAAAAGCCCCCAGTTTTATTTCCTTTTGTATCCAAATGACACATAAAATGGACATACTAAACTGTGTCCATAAAAATGGACATATGAACTATTTGCTGTGCACAGCAAAATATTATAGAAATGCTAGGACTATTTTTAATTGAACTTCATGCTTAACTCTATCCATTCCCTGACCAATACCTCTTAAAGCTTTCTCAGAAATTTTTATCCTATGTTGAAACCTGCAGTATAGTTGCAGCTTAAGTGAGAGGAATGTCTTTGTTAGTACATGGAGTTGAAGACCCTTTGTAGAGCTAGCCTTGAATGTTTTTAAGCTACAGTAAGAGAGTTCATTGTCAAGGAAGATTAGCTTTCTTGCTGATCCAGGATGTACTATGCATTAACTTTTACAGCTTACTGAAGTTTAATTATAGTTACTTTGAAAATTAGAACTCTTTGTGGAACTGAATTCCAACTTTTTTTCCTCAGCATGTGTTACTTAGCAAGTGCCCTTTTTTTCCTGTATTGAGCACTTATTTCTGTGCTTCACCTAAGCTGGAGAAGAAGTGGAAAAAGCTAAGGCATGAATTTCAAAAGGATTTTAGTTACTTCAGCTACTAAAATCGAATTCAGAATCTTGAAAGCGCCCCCCCCCCCAAATTGTTAATTTTTCTCACCCCGCCATAATTTTCCTTTATACAATATTATAAAGGTTGTTGGAGGAGTCGTTCTAGGTGTTACTCAGTGGCTTAACATTCTGTCTAATGTACATCAGAAGCAATCATTTCCTCAGTTTTATTTCCATCCTGCAATATTTTCTCCTTGTTTTTTTCTCATTTTCATAGCATGTTTTTTGGGTTGCATTAAACACCTCAACATTTTCTATCACTGTCACATAATTTGTCAGATAATCAAAATAAAGCATTTTAATATCTTTATCAGTCTTGTTTTTCTAATTGCAGGAAAGTGAACTGATAGACTTGAAGCTAATAAGATGGAGTTAAAATTTATCCTTTTAATGTTGACAGGAATTAAATTGTAATGACTTTATGTTCAATTGATCTAATGAAAATAAGTAAGGTTTTCCCTCCTATTGCAGAGATTTGGAAGATGAGAGTCACATGAAAATCTGTTAAGCTTTTTGCACCAACTGATAAGATGCAGATAGCCTGTGACAACCATATAAATTGAGCTTCATTCCTAATTGTCAATAGCAGCAGTATTGTTAATAATTTCCATAAAGCATAAGCTGTAATCTCTATGCACATTGAAGTTTTGTACATGCATCAATGTACATTAAATGTTAAAGGTGAGAGGCCTTGTTTCATTAGATAGATTTCCCCTGCACTGAAAGAAATAATGTGAAATCATTACATCCACAGAAACTAAATCATCCTTTAAGAGTAATGTGATGTGAAATGAAGTGAAAGAATATTTACATTTTAGAGATTTTTAATTCAAAAGTGAAAAATATTTTTCCTTTAGCACTCTTGTTCTTAACTGTGTCAACAGTCCAGTATTGTCTTAGTTTTGCTTGTAAAATAATAGTCATAGACCTGCAGACATGCAGGATAGTGACTTATTTGTTAAGAAAGGCATTTTCTTGCCAGATATGTTCTGTCCATTTTTTTTTTTCTTTCCATAGCATGCACTGTTTTCTCCAAATATTTTTAGGTATGCAAATACTTTTATTACATTCCATATTACATTCCATGTTTGAATTCTGTTTATCCTACTTTTTTCCTAGAAATTATCATTAGCATAGCAAGACATTTGCTATCTGTGGTTATCGTTTAGTGATTCAGGACCACATTTCTGACTTTTAAGTCACTGTTCTTTCCCTTATGACTATTTTGAGACAGAAAATTACGCTACACATACTTTTTATTCTGTCAAATATTGGACTATGATATATTTGTCATTACAGTTAAGAGGAGCACTGTCATTGATTTCACCTCAAACACTAAATCTACAAAAAAATAGCTTTTAGGTTAGCTACTTTTCTGTATACACTATCAACCTCAGAAATATTCAGCAAGACTGTAGCTTAGCTTGCCTGCATGTCTTGTGTGAGTTACAAAGGCAGGGGAAATAAGTATTCTAATCTTTATAAATTGCAAAACAAGCTTTCTTCAATGATTTTCAACTGCACTGGCCCCTGAAAGTTTGACATATTAAATGGCAGATGCTCCTTACCTTTGTTCCTCACTTCATTCCCACAGGATGCAAACAACCTACATCAGACCTCTTCCTCATAATGTTTCATAATGCATACAGAAAACATACCTTCCATGTATTATGAATACACAGATATTATGCTACTGAGGTAAAAATACCAGTTCAAAGTCTTTCAGAACAAATGTTTCATGTGTTCAACAATGTTACAAAATAAACCTAGTAAGATAAAGATCTCAACCATAAACGTTTACTGGTAATTTCTCACACATTTCTATTGAACAAAAATTTAGATTAAATACATTTCCATATTGGAGTATACTAGTGAATTGCTTTTTCATCATTTCTGTGGTAATTCTACAATATAAAAGCCTTGAAAGATGGAAGCTATGAATATGGTTCTTGCTACAGAGAGAAAACAAAAATGAACAAATAAAATGAATGCAGTTTCCCTTTTCCTTGAAAAGTGAACTTACAGCTTCCAGCATACGTTATTATATATAAGAATGACCAAAAGTATTTTTTAAAGACAATAAATCACTAAGATTTATCACAAAAATAAAGATATACACTTAAGAGAAGAATTGTCTGAAGGAAGAGAAGGCCTTAAATCAGATGTGAAAACTTCCTAAAATTGACGAGTACTTTGGCACTTTGGGGCACCTCTATTCCATGAACAGCTACAGCCTTATTGCAAGACATATTGATAAGATACTACGATATTTTCTGCACTCTAATGAGAAAATAATGACATGATAGATCTAATTGAAACCAACACAGCACATTAAAGAAGTGGTTATTTATATATTCTATAAGAATTCCTAATATAGAAAGCCAGTGGTGAAAAACTGTGATGAATAAAAGTAAAGAACAACCAGAGCTGTAAGACAAATAAGGATGATACATAGGTAACTGTGAGAGCAAACAATACAGGATCATCTGCTAACTGAGACAGTAAGGCATAAGGGGCAAAATAAACTTGACATACGTACAAAATACTGACAAAAGACAGGTCTTTGTCAATGTGGGCTTCACACTAGGACTTAAAACCAGGCTTGTTTCTCAAGCACATGCCAAGAACAGATGGTGGCAGTTCCCTTCAGGAGCAAAGTTACAAGATGCAGTCTTGAGACTAAAATTAAACACACTGGTCTGAAAAAAAAAAAAAAAAAATTACATTACAGTAACAACTAAATACAATACAAGAGCTATCATATTTAAACAGTTCAGGAAATGTAGATTTAAAAAAGTTAGATCAAAATATTTTAATAACACACTGAACTATTAAAAAAAATAAAAATTGAGAAAGCATCCAGCCGGGGACAAATGCAGAAGTACTATCAAAAGGACTCCTGGCTCTCACTTCATAAGGTTTACTAAATTCTACAGGCCTGATTATCTACCTGGCTCCACAAATAAAAACTCAAAGTGACTAAGCTCTGCTTTTATCTCTCAGCTTCATCATGTCACTGTTTACCTGTGATCCCATCTTCTGTTCTCAGAACATTACTTCTGCTGCTTATACCAACTAGGTTCATTTTCTTTACTTTGTGTCCCACAGTTCTATTCCCTTACTTGATTTTAACCTCTGCTTTTTACCATTTTTCCTATAACTTAGCTTTCATTTTTGCTTCCTCCTTACTCAGCCAGCTCCTTCCTTTGTTTCATGTTAGGTCATGTGCTGGGGACACCATGATGGTGGCTTGCAGCTTGTTTGCTTAGTGGCTGCCTTTGTCCAACAAAGCAGGAAATCTGAGATGTTTGTTTATAGACCCAAAAAGTAATTCTATCTAGTCCAAGCTTCTCGGCAATAACCAAGTATAACAACCCCAGTCTTTAAGTATATACTAATTATGTATACCTGAGAATAACGGCAATTATACAAATACTAAATATTATATTTGGTTTCATAAATAGAAAAAAAATATGCCACAGAATCAGTAATGAGTATGCTGTTTAAAAAGTGCAGTATAAAACATATGCTTGTATAAAGCAAATCATATGCTTTAATGCTGAGATTCTACAGAGACGGTGCTATAGAAATATTGGAGAGAGATGAAAATGCAGGACTTGAATAAAACATCAAAACAATGGTGACAGGATGGATGTGTCATTTTATGTACTTGATGCAATGCCTTTTAAAGAATCAAATGTCTTTTATAAAATGCAAAAGATTTAACATGTTTAATTTGAATTATATTCTCAGCTAAGTATTCTTTCAGAATTATATGGGGTGCTATCATAATTTTTCTCAGAGCCGAGAATGTATTTCTTTTTGTGGGGAGACCTAGAATTTTCTCAGTATTGCTCATGGGTCCATTCTTTTTAGAATTATTCAAATTTCAGCTGCACCAGTTTTCAGAGGGTTCATATTAACTTTTTCTTCAATGTTGATTCTCCTTCCCACTCCCCTCTCTGTTTTCCTTTGAGTCAAATCTGTCAACTTCCATTTGATTTTGCTTTTTTAGGCTGATAGCCTGTTCTGTCTGCCACAATTAAAACTATGGGAACTTTTACCACAGAGTTGAAAATCCCTAGGTACATTATAATTTTAAAAACCCTCAGGGTCTATATAATAAATATAGCATGATTACATCAAATAAGAATGACTGGAAGAAGGTTTTCTCCTGAAATCTTTAAAAAAATAGAGTGAGTCTATGTGTATGTGTATGTGCATATACATATGAATGTTTGTGTTGGTTATAAAGTACTGAAGGCAGTATTTAGCCCTGCCCTAATAACAGCTCTCTTTGTGCACTTCATTTTTAAAACTTACCTTTAACTTTGTGTCTGCAAGCAGCTGTGGAACAAATTCAATATAATTTAAATACCTAACACCTCATTTTAGAGGCATTCAGGGAAGCATCAAATGATAACATGTAGCTCTGTCAGTGGCCTGATGAGTGATCTAAAGTAAATTGCTTTACTGCTCTGCATCTACATTTCTTTATTTTTAAAATAGAATTCATGATTCCTCTGTCCTTCACAATGTTCTCTGAGCTCTGTCTATCAACTACAATGCTGAACAGCTTTTAAGTGCAAAAGAAGAAAACATTAAAATGGCAAGTAGTTTGAGGGCTGCTGAACGTGATTTACATGCACTTTTTTTCCATTTTTTTAATTTTTAAAAGTGTAGGAATAGACAACAATCTGATAAACATGAGTTGTCGCATAATCATGAAAGGAAGTATGGTATTTCTGTGTTCGTTCATTTCATTACTAGTATTATGGTTTTTTGATGAAGTTTAATTTATTTGTGGTATTCATGATCACAATTTAAAACAAAGATTCAAATTAGATTTAACTTAAAGTAAGTTGCTAAGAACAAGTTTTTCAGTAAAGTAAACAATTTGGAACACAAGACAAAAAAACCTACCATCTACTAATGAAGCTAAGACTTACTACTGCATAACTTCATAAAGAAAATTTACATTTCTCTCTGAAGAAGAGGATGGAGATGGAGTTAGTGTCAGAGATGTATTTCTAGACTAACATAACACTGACTTACTTAATCTATGTTCTTTTCATTATTAATTGTTACCTTTGCAGTAAAAATATTTTTAAATGAAAAAATGTAGTACCTTGAACAAAGAGAAGTGATTAGACAGTAATTTCTGTGTACTGCACAGTGTATTTATTTGTGTGCAGACTGTAGACTGTATATTTGAGGACAATATTTATTCAGCATACAATATTATTTAAAACATGGCATATCTGGACTGCCTGTAAAATACTTGTTTCAAGTGTTTTGTAAATTGCCTGTGAAATTTATCAAATTTATCAAACCATGCAGGGACTGTAGCAAGGAAAAGCAAAATAGTAAAATTGCTCTCCACTGTTGCTGTTGTCAATGACTATGCTGTTACCTCTGTCACAGGGTAAGTAGCACTATGCAGTTAAGTGAGACATTGGCTACATCTACCCAGCACTTAACTTACTAGATGATTCTGGCATGTACTGGATAAACAAAAGAAACACAGATGAAGGGAGGGTTTACTGATGAGCTCTGGACTACATGTGCTCTCCTCTAGCGGTTCCGGTGTGCATGGAAAAGAAACAAGGAATCACAGAGGAAATAACAACTTTACACCCTTTGAACACATTTTGAGCAGAAAGCCAGAATATGGTAGTAACCTGGGTAATGGGCACTAGATGCCTTTGAATACATGGAAAATCAAAGATATTGGCCTGAGGTGAGGCCATTGGTGGTTCATGCTGACCATTCAAATTAGAAAGCACTACGTATGGAAACAGTACCCCTTGGAGGAACATATCCATGGAAGCCCAACACCAAACAGAAAGTCAGACAGCCCAACAGAAAGCCCAACACCAAACAGTCCAAGGTGGAACTGCTATGTCTAACACCCAAGCTGTCAGACAAGGTTTGGGCAGGGTCAGAGTGCTGTAAGGGCCAGCACCTCCCTGTGAGTTGGGGCCAGGAGCAGTGGGGCCCCCTGGAGTCCATCAGGACAGGACCTGGCAGCCAAGCCCTGTCCCACTGTCCCAGCCAGGAGCAGGACAGATGAGGCAGTCCCCGCCCCAAGCATCTGGCACCTCCCTGGGGTCAGGCAAAGGCCAAGGCTGGGCTGGAACATGGGACCCATGGCTGGGCAGGGCAAGGCTGTGGGGAGCTGTAGATTGGCCCTGCTGCAGGATCACCAGGGCAGGGGCTGATGGCTCGGGGGGGCTGAAATGGAATCCTTGACTGTTGAGGGTCAGTGCCAGTAAGGCTGGTAGTGCCTTCAGGGACCTGAAAGACATCTCACTCAGCTAGTGCGAGTGTTGTATTCCCCCAAGATCATGGTATTGGTCACAACTGGATCAAACACCTTTATTGGTGTGAAGATGCTCTTTACAGAGCGTGTGTGTGTGTTTGCTAGAAATGAAATTATCCACTCACTACTATACCCATCCTGCTTAGTCATTAAATCTTTGCTGTTACGTAACTGAGTGGTATAATTCTGTTCTTCCAACTACCTCTTTTAAAAGTCCCTCTGTAGAAGTCTTATCCTAAGGCTGATATTTGGACCTGCCAGAAGAAGGACCATGGTTTCCACACTAATGCAACAGGAACTTTATAGGTAGACTATTGTGCCTACTCCAGCCCATAGGCTTCTATCCTGTGACATCTATAAAACTGTTTTGTTGACTGAGAAAGAGATAGATGTGCACATAACTTCCCCACTGAACTCAAAGAAAAGTCAAACATGTAAGGTTCATAAGCTTCATAGAATCATCATAACACTTGGCCTTGTTAAACCTCATACAGTTGGCCTTGGTCCATCCATCCAGCCTGTCCAGGTTCCTCTGCAGAGCCCTCCTCCCCTTGAGCAGATTGACACTCCCACTCAGTTTAGTGTAATCTGCAAACTTGCTGAGGGGTACACTCAGTCCCCCTGTCCAGGTCACTGATAAAGATATTAAACAGAACTGGGCCCAGAACTGAGCCCTGGGGGACACCACTTGTGACAGGCCAACAACTGGATTTAACTCTGTTCACAACTCTCTGGGCTCAGCCATCCAGCCAGTTTTTTACCCAGCAAAGAGTACACCTGTCTAAGCCATGGGTTGCCAGCTTCTCTGAGAGAATGCTGTGGGAGATTGTGTCGAAGGCTTTGCTGAAGTCCAGTTAGACAATATCCACAGCCTTTCGTTCATCCAAAGTTAGGCATCTAAGAATAAGTGAGTGACTTTTGCCTTTTGCTGTAGTCAGTGGAGAATAGGAGTCATATCATTAGGAGACCAAATTATTTTTGACTACTTAAATCAGATTCTAGAAATTCTTACTAATACTCTTTCAGAGGCCCTAGAGTATGCTACATGGCCTCCTACTGCCCCTCCAGAAAGGTCCAGGTCCATAGTAAGTCTACTGCCTTATCGGTCAGTCCTGGCAGATACCGGAGATACATTTGATCATCTCAAACAGGTTTAGACATCTATGGTCACATAACTGAATAGCTCCCAGTAGTGTCTGGAGAGGTACTTAGTTGACCAAATGTTGATGTTTATTTTAGGATGAGCTGAACAGTTCTCTGTGCCTGGATTTAGTTGCTCACGGTTAGATGCTTAGTGCCATTTCTAGATGTCCTAGTGTATCTACTGGAACTGGCAGATATGACATATGACTTGAGCTCTTCTGGAGTGACAGCTGGAGGTCAGATTAGATGCGTTAAGACATCTCAAATGGCAGTAGGTGCTTATATTTAGGCAACTAAATCAATCTGCTAGTTTCCACTGTGTACCAAAATTATCACTGGATTTGATTCTTCTGGATCACTGTTTTCCTAAGCAAAGGACTGGTTTTGGGTATCTGAAATTGGCAAGAGGTCAAGTAAAAGAAAGAAATATATTCTGTGGAAGGAAAATTCTCCACCAGTAGGCTAGATTGGGAAAGAAACTACACAATAATTTGTGTTGGAAATGACAGGGCTCTTTAAACAAAAGAGATAAAATATATAACAACAAATAAAAAACTAAATGAGTAAGAATAACTAGTAAAAATAAACAGCCAATGGAAGAGATTACTTAAAAATGTAGTAAATTCTCCAGCACTTGATGCCTTTACAGAAGGACCATTCTTCCTTCTGAAAGACAGATTTGTATCTAATCGTATTTAGCTGAAGTAAAAGATGGAAGTACTGTAAAAAGTTCCACGACCTTTGCATTGACAAAGCTAGATTAAGTAATTGTCGGTGATTCCTTCTGCCCATAAAAGCTCTCTGTTAGTCTACTGGACAGAAAGTTATACTCTAGAAGCCTATATCTTTAATAAAAATTCTAATCACTGTAAAATTGGATTGTTCCCCTGGGGAAAGAATAGTCTTTTTCCTGGGGGAAGTCTTGCAATGGGAAGTGTTTAATTTCACAACCTACTGAAGATGCATTTTATTTCAGCAAACAAGATCAGTCTGGATCTTAGTGTGATGATATTTACCCTTAAAGTTCCAGCAGTACTTTAATTTTAAAATTTCTAAAGCTCGTGTAGGTTGTCTATTCAACAGGTTTAAATTTGCATAGCTGTTCATACAAACTGGCGTATAGCAAATGAATGATCAAACAAAAATTACTCCTTTTTTCATTTAAAAGATTTAATGACTGGAATGTTCATAATTTCTTTTAAACATGGTCAGTTTTCTGCAGCTTAATCTGAGAACCTGATTAAGTGACAGAGAATTCTGAGTGACATGGAACTTGCCTTGGATGAAAATATAGTAGGGCAGACTTTGAGTTGATAAAAGGCCTATAATAATACCTAGCCTGATTCATCCATCTTGAATTTTAAAGTACTTAAAAATATGTCTTTATCTCCAACTACTATGTGTGCAAGTGAAAAAAAGAAAGAAAAAAAATGTAGTTACCTTCTCCAACCCAAACAGAAGGGCTGTCAGTCTATTTATACAGTCATTTACAATGCTGGTAGAAGTGCTGAAGGAAGTGTCTGGGAGGCTGAAGGAATGAAAGTGAAATACCTAGCTGATCAATCTAAATGTAGCATTTAGTTGAGGTGCACTTTCTATTTTTAATATAGATCTGTAAATTTCACATACAATCTTAAGAGTGCCAACAGAAACAAGAACTGCCTTTCATTCACTAATAGGCCAAAATCAAAACATCCCACAATATTTTCCAAGCACCTCAAGTAAGTGTGTCGTTTTAGTCACCAACTGAGAAGGCAAACAGTAGTGTTTATTGCTCAGATTAATTTCTTGAACAGAGATTATCAGGCTTGGGCCAAGTATTTTCATTATCACCCAGCACTACACCACAGTCACATGTTAAAGCCTGCCATGGTGCTACATTGTTGTACATTGAAACACACCATGTAGCCAAGGCTAGCTGTGAATTTGGAATGATTGAGAATTTGGAACTATTGAGCAGTTGTGCTCACAGCATTCCTGTATGATGTGAGATATGGATCATCTTCTGTTATCACATCAGCAGATTTGATCATTTCTACCTATGGTTTTTATTCTGCTTGGAAGATTCAATATCATAACCACATTCAGCTATAAACACCATAAATTCTGTTAATGTTGATCACTGTGCAGGACATCCTCGAGTTTATCAATGTCTTTTTGTACTGTGTGGCTAAACCTGGGTGAGATATTCCTGACTCACGTGAAGGAGAATAATCACTACCTGTAATCTACTGATAATATTATGTTGATGCAGAGCACTAAGATATTAGGATTCATTTCTGCCAGGGCATGAGGAACTCCAGAAGGACCTCTAAGCCTTTTCCAGTAGGGCTACTATCCAACAAGACAATTACCAACCTGTACCAGTACAGGAGCTGACACATGCAGGTGCAGGGCCTTGCATTTGCTTATTATGTAGTTCCTGTTGTCTCATTCCACTGATGTATTTAGGTCCATCTGGATGGCAGCATTGCCTTCATGCATATTGGCTGCACACACACACATACATAGCCACAGAATTTCATGTTGTCCACAGACTTGGTTAAGGTGTAGTCTGTCTCCTCCTCCTCCAGGTTGTTGAAAAAAGTTATTAAGGAGGGTAGGACCCAAGACAGACCCCTAAGGAACACTACTTATAAATTGTCTCTAAGCAGAGTACACACAATTAATCATTGTTTTATCAAAGATCTGAATCACTTTTTGTTCTTGTCTCTTTTCACAGGCTGTGGAAAGATCTTAGAGGTAGCAAGGTTCAGACAGTAAGTGCTGCAATTAAACAATGAATTCTGTATAAGATGAATCCTGGCAAATGTGAACTTCTTATTTATTTATTTATTTTTAATATCCTTTGGCAGGATAAGAATGCAGGATGTATATTCTTTTTGCTACTGTTTCAAAATATTTCCTTGGGTAAGAAGATATAATAATTCTCAATCAATCAGAAGTTGTCTTTCTTTCTTGTGGGTTCAGTATCCTAAATTCACTGTTGATAGGAAAGCAGTGTTCAGTAATGGAGCTATCATGAATCCTTTCATATTTTACATTCATTTGCCTTTGCTGCCAAAATCATTACATTTATGGCAAGCTGCCTTTGCCAAAATGCCACACACATGCGTATTCAGTTCTACACTTCCCACATTGACAACTGAGGTACTAGCTTGCTACAAGTTTTCAGTGACCATCTTTATATTAATTGATTTCTTCACATATTTTGTCTCATACTTAGTTATCTATTTCCTTTACAGAATAACATAGTAAATTATCTGAGGTATTTTTTTCTTATAAATAACTAATTAGTAAAGACCAGTCAAATGTAGGAAACAATGTTTAATTTTGGTGGTGGATATGGAAGGAACATAAGAATGACTTAGAAAAGCTAATGATAAACTTTGCTGATAAAATTATTCACAGAGTTAAGGATGGTAGCATCTGCAATGAACTGCAGAAAGACCATATTATACAGTGTAATTTATCAACAAAGAAATAAGGGAAGAAACACTAATGAATCAATAAAAACTTGTGATGCACCCACATAGAGAAGCTACAATTTGATTTGGGGTCTACATTTCAAAAAAGTAGAACTAAAAGAATTAAAGAGATGAGTGATAAAGTTGTTGTTGAAAGAAATAAAACAAATTCCACTCTAAGAATAATTAAGAAGATGATTTTTCAACCAGAAAAGGATGAGAGATTTCCTTTAAAGTCCATGAAGTTATTAGTGGCATGAAAAAAAGAAAGAGTGGCAAATGAATATTCACAGTTTCTCATAAAAGAAAAAATAAGACTCAAACAAAAAAATCTTAGGTTCAAAGAAAACAGGACAGTATTTTGGATAAACAACACATATATATATAAAACAAAGCTAAGTTATGGAACTCATTGATAAGACTGATTTGGAACCCAAAAGTTTATATGGATTCAAAAAGCAAGTACAAAACACATGAAAATGGGGGGAAAAGCATTAATTTCCATTAAGAACAAACAAATAATCTTTTTCTTGGGATGTCTTTGAGCTGCTGATCACTAGGAGGAAAACCAAGGATATAACTAGTTTCTTACACTTTTTCCACAGGCAACATCTGGTTACTGAATAGGAGAAGATAGCGAATGAAGTCTGATATGACTATTCTGATGATACAGTTTCTTGACAATCCATCATACTTTTACACTATTCCTGTTCTGCTTTACTGAATGTCATGGATTAATTTACATTAATTGACAAAATTCCGTTATGCCTTCCTATTGCTGTGCTTACACAAGATACCCCAGTCAGTGAACCTGATAAGCTGCAAAAGTGCTAGCTCCTAGTTTCACATGTATAACAAATCTTTAATTTCCTCATGGACTTTGTACCTTTGCATAACAGAAAGATCTTTCATAGTTTAATTCTTTTCCTGAGTATACATTAAGCTAGCTTCTGTAAAAATCAGGACTGCTCAGTGGTGAGAGAAAGATTTTATTAAGGGATTTAAGACGGGCTATGATTAAAAGTAATGCCACAGACATAAATGTTTCGTGTTGGATTTTTGGGGGTTGGTTTTTGTCGGGGTTGGTGTTGTTTGATTTTTTGAGGTTTTTCCCCTAAGGAAAAATAAAATGGGCATCTATAATTCTGTTAGATTTTTAGACTCTGTCCTTTCTATGTGTACATATTCTGCTAAGGTGTTTGGAACTATTATATTCATCTTTGTTCTTTTGCCAATTAATGACATTGAGCATTAGCCTTTTAGTAAGGCAAGGACAGCTTGTATTCAATAATTAAATTATTTCTATTAAGATGTTACACTGTAATGCAAGTCTGCTGTAAGATGCTACCTGTGTCATCCTCTTCTGCTCTTGAAGACCAGAGCTCCACATTCTAAAGAAAAACATTATGTTTTCTGTGCCCTTGATGATGCTGATGAGACCTGATTCTTTTCAGTTGGTTTGTGTAAGTTTAATTTGATGTAGGAAAGAAATATATGATGATATACAAGAAATACATGATGATATACAATGTTGTAATGGTGTGAGTCACAGAAGTGCTAGTGAGAGACCTTTTTTTATTTCCTGTCTGTTACTGTATGCTATAGGCCAAGGCTACCAAAAGCCCCTCTAATGTTGGGTGTTTCAATACACTTTGGATACCGATGCATATACAAACATAGTACTTCAGTTACATTATGCTTAGATATGTTTGCTGACTCTGGTTACAAGGAATTCAATCAGTTAAAACTTTCTAAAGAAAGCTGTTCTAATTCTGCATATATGCCATGAATAAGGGATGTAATTACTGACAGGTGAAGGGGAAGGGCCAACAGTGGAAGCTAAA